>NC_069500.1:647754989-647852489 GCF_027579735.1 Bombina bombina | reverse complement strand
ATCTACGCTAATTACTGCAGCAGCTTTAGGACCTCTTATCTTTGATTGTATGCAGCACCTTTTCTGATGATTGGAACATCATGTTAATAGCCATTAGATTAGAACACTTATCCATAGCATAGCTTCTGGCTCCAATGTACGAATATACTACTTTAATATGTATGGTTGTATGCTGTGCTGCTGCATGAAGATATATAATATATTATATATCTTTTTCCTGACAGAAACACATAGTGTACCCTCTGAATCAGTGTGCAATCACCTGGGCGAGCGCAGCTGCACGCAGTCATCTTTATCTTATTTTAGTGGAGTGGAGAGCAGGTGGTGTTATTTTCATTAAAAAAAAACAGATAAAGATTTACCCGTAAAATGGATAAGTTTCTAATTCAGAAAAGAAAAGCTATTGAAGATGACGTTTGCGATGAACAAAATCTAGCCGATATAGAGGAAACCACGCAAGAATCAACTGTTGAGCGGTCTGTAGTAGTACCTAAGAAGAGTAAAGGAAAAATGTTCAAGCCTCGTTTATACAATAAAGATTATATGAAACTGGGGTTCACATTTTCTGGAAATGAAAATAATCCTTGTCCCAAGTGTATAGTTTGTGGGGAAATACTTGCAAATGAAAGTATGGTACCAAACAAATTAAAGCGTCATCTTAACACAAAACACAGTCATTTGTCAGAAAAACCAGTAGAATACTTTATTGAGCTTTCAAAATCTATAAAGAAGCAGTCTGCATCATTCACAAAGAGAATGAAGACATCAGAGAAAGCTCAAAAGGCAAGTTATTTGGTTGCTCAAATAATTGCCAAAAACAAGGAGCCACACACTATTGCCGAAACCACCATAAAGGAATCTTGCTGTGCTATTGTTCGAACAATGTTTGGGCCTGAATTTGAGATAGAAGTTAATAAAATCCCTTTGGCAGATAACACAATTGGAAGACGTATTCAAGACATGTCTGATGACATTAAGCAGCAAATTATGGATATTTTTCAAGACGATAATATGATGTTTGCATTGCAATTAGACGAATCAACAGATGTCAGTGGGTTAGCACAACTATTAGTTTTTATACGTTTCATTCACACTGACAGAATTATTGAGCAATTCTTGTGTTGTCTAGAACTTCCAATGAGAACTAGAGGTGAAGATATATTTAAAACTTTAGATTGCTTCATGAAGGAAAATAATTTGCAATGGTTAAATTGTGTAGGAATATGCACAGATGGTGCACCCTCAATGGTTGGTTCAACAAAAGGTTTTATAGCTTTAGCAAAGAAAGAGAATGAAAATATTATCTTTACTCATTGCTTTTTACATCGCGAAGCACTAGTCGCGCAAACCATTGGAAATGAATTAAGAAAAGTTTTGGACAAAGTGGTTCAAATGGTCAATTACATTAAAAGTAGACCTCTTCAATCAAGATTATTTGCTCATATTTGTGAAGAAATGGGGGCAAGGTTTAAAAAGCTTCTTATGCACACTGAAGTTCGTTGGCTCTCAAGAGGTCGAGTGCTTTGTCGTGTATACGAATTGAGGGAAATGATGCTTAAACTTTTTGAGGAAAATCAGCAAATTGAATTCTGCAATCTAATTCAAAACAATCTTTGGTGCACAAAATTGGCATATCTTGCTGACATATTTGAACATTTGAATAAAATAAACACAAGTATGCAAGGAAAAGGAGAAAATATGTTAACAGCAGTAGATAAAATTTGTGCTATGAGAGACAAAATAGCAATTTGGAAAAGGAAAGTGACAGAAGGAAATTTTGAAATGTTTTCCAAAACTGCTGAGTGTGAGCTAAAATGTGAAATCAGCTCGCTAATTGTTGACCATTTAACTTTGCTCGGAGAGAAAGTTCAGCATTACTTTCCAAATGTCGAAATCCAAGACTATGATTGGATCAGAAACCCATTTCTTACAACTGCAACAAGGGACTTTTCACTTATTGAAGAAGAAGAGTTAGCTGACCTAAAAAATGATCGAAATCTGTTAATGATGTATGAAGATGGTGACTTACACAGATTTTGGATTTGCATTTCAAAAATGCATCCAAACATAGCTAAAAAAGCATTAAGAATTCTTCTGCAGTTTTCTACGACATACATTTGTGAAGTATCCTTTTCAACAATGACCAACTTAAAGACACTTAAACGTGGAAGCTTGAAAATGCTGGATGATGAAATGCGAGTGTCTTTATCTGATATTCCACCAAATATCCAGAAACTATGTTCATCCCATCAAGCTCATACATCCCATTAAAATGGAAAGTAGTCACAGTTGTTATTGTTATTGATGTTGTTTGTTTATATTTATAAAGTTATGTTATTGAAGAATATAGTTTGATCCATTCGTAACGGATAATATTGCAACAAGCAAGAATTTGTTGAAAAATGTACCCACCTTTCAAGAACATTTTATGGCAGGAGAACTCTGTGTAACATGTATGATTATTTTAGGTGGGTCACATGTATGTAACATTGTATTATTTGATTAATTTCAATAAAGCTTGTTTGAAAACAAACAAAAAAAAATCAAATGGAAAGTAGTTATTGATGTTACTTTTTTTTTAATTCTTGCACATACATACTGTTACTTATAAATACATTTTGTTATTATATAATTTATGTATGTGTCTGTATCTCTTATAACAAGTTAGTTTAACTTCCGTGTTGCCAGTACAACTCAATTACTGTGTCACGAAATTATTTAGGTCTAAAAAGTGTGTCACCAACATGAAAAGTTTGGAAAGCTCTGCGTTAGGGAGTTCAAGAAGTCCTTTAGCCTGTACTTTTCTTTGAAACCAAAAACTTATCCTAACGATCGTTCAAAAGTGATCACTGTCATTTCTTACCTAAGAGGAGAAGGTAGAACATGGGCAGATGCCTATTTTGAGTCTAATAACCCCATTCTGAACTCATTGGACTCCTTCAAAGAAATGTCATTGCTTTATTAGGATAGCAACAGACAAAACACTGCAGAGGCAGCCATTAGGAACTTAAAACAAACTAAACATCCAGTAGAGGACTATATCACTGAATTCAAGAGGTGGGCACCTGACACTCTATGGAATGAGCATGCCCTTAGAAATCAGTTCCATCTAGGCCTCTCCGATGCCGTCAAGGATGAATTAGCTAGAACTGATTTACCATCTACTCTGGATTCTCTGATTTCTCTAGTAATTTCTATTGATAAACATATTAGAGAAAGAAAACATGAGAAGAGCACAACTGAATATCACACAAAGAAATCTGTATATCCCTCTAGTAGCCCTGCTCCTCCTAGACCCTCAGATGAACTTATAAACATTGCCTTTATTAAAGGACCAATAAAGCCAGGAGATAAGGCCCGTCGCAGGAGTAATAACTTATGTATGCACTGTGCCTCGAAGGACCACATTGTGAAAGACTGCCCTATACTTCAGAAACAACAGAAGGGTAAGACTATACAAGCTGTAGATTGTTGTACTACCCAGTCTAAATTCTCTTCTCATTGTGTTCTCTCCATCTCAATACAGTGGGATCTTCAAGAAACAACAGCTAAGGCCCTTATGGACTCGGGTGCATGTGGGAACTTCATAGATACAGTTTTCGCAGGGAAAAATAATATACCCTTAATAAAAAAATCTACAGCATTAGCTATCCGTGTCATTGATGGTTCTTTCATATCATCTGGTCCTATTACTCACCATACAGCTCCTCTCTTAGTCACAGCTGACACCGATCATACTGAAATGTATATGTTTGAGGTTATAACATTACCTCTTTTCCCTGTTATTTTAAGTATTAATTAGTTACAAAAACATCAGCCTTCCATTTCTTGGAAGGACTCCATTATAACCTTCCACTCAGAATATTGCTCTAAAACCTGTTTCCCACTGTCTTACTCACCACTGACAACCAGATTCCTCCTTGTTATTCTGATTACAGAGACGTTTTTGACAAAGTAGAGGCCAACTCATTACCACCACACAGGTCATATGATTGCCCTATAGAATTGCTACCCGGTTCTAGTATCCCTTACGGGCACATTTACCCTCTATCCCAACCTGAGTTAAAATATCTAAAAGACTACCTTGATGAGAATTTAAAAAAAGGTTTCATTAGGCATTCCACCTCTCCTGCTGGTGCCAGTATATTTTTTGTGAGGAATAAGGACAACACACTCCGACCTATCATTGACTACAGGGAACTTAACAAATGCACCAAGAAAAACAGGTATCCCCTGCAACTCATAACAGAAGTGATTGAACGGTTACAGGGTGCCACAGAATTTACAAAAATTGACCTACGGGGGGCTTACAACCTTATCCGAATTAGACCTGGCAATGAATGGCTCACAGCATTTAGAACAAGGTATGGCTTGTTTGAGTACACTGTGATGCCATTCGACTTATGTAATGCCCCTGCAACTTTACAGTGTCTCATAAATGGCATCTTTAGAGAGCTGCTTGGCAATTGGCATCTGTATGGTCATATATCTTGATGACATTGTTATTTAATCAGATAATCTTCAAAATCACATTAAACAAGTTAGGACTGTCCTAGCCAGACTACGCAGGCATCATCTCTACACCAAGGCAGAAAAATGTGTCTTCCATACTGACACTATGACCTTCTAAGGTTACCACTTCTCTCCGTCAGGTATAGAGATGGAGACTCAAAAGGTTGAAGCTATAACATCCTGGCCCACTCCTAACTCTATGGTGGAAGTACAGAGATTCTTAGGGTTTGCCAACTTTTACAGAAAGTTCATTAAGGAATTCTCTGCCATTGCCAAACCCCTTACTGCTCTTACTGGCAGTAATTCAAAATTCCATTGGAATTCTCAAGCAGGTCAGTCATTTAATTATCTTAAAACCAAATTTTCTACAGCCCCTATTCTCCAATTCCCAGATGTTCTATTTCAGATTAAATCCTTGAAAACACCTCTCCACCCCATTGATTATAACTCCAGGGTTATGAGTCCAGCAAAAATAAATTATTACATAGAAGAAAAAGAGTTGCTAGCTATAAAAGCTTCCCAAGAGCATTGGCATCACCTCCTTGAAGGCACCACCCTACCGATTCTATTTTTCACTGATCACAGAAACTTAAAGAATTTAAAGACTAGTAAAACTCTAACTTCTCGACAGGTTAGGTGGAATCTCTTCTTTTCTAGATTTAATTTTCATATTACATATAGACCAGGATCTAAAAACGTTAAAGATGATGCCCTTTCTAGAAAGATATCTAGACCTGACTACTCAACAATGCCTTGTACCGTTCTGCTACGACTGTATTATTGGTTTAACTACTGATCTGCTCCCACACATTCAGAAATCCCAAGTTCTTGACCCCCACTTACCATTAGAGAAACTGCAAAAGCATGTTGATAGGTTGTATTACCACAATAATTTGATTTATGTACCCGTAACACTTTGTACAGACATCCTTCACAGTAAAGACAACCATATGGGTTGCTCATGTTCCTACTTATCTCAGATAGACCATGGAGGAACATTGCCATTAATTTTATTGTGGAATTACCATCTTCCTCCAACTATAACACCATAATGGTAGTAGTGGATTTATTCACCAAATCAATGGCACATTTTATCCCCAGTCATTCATTACCTACAGCCTCAGAAACTGCCACTTTCTTCCTAAACAACATTGTTAAGCTACATGGTCTTCCTAATACCATTACTTTAGATAGAGGGTCTCAAATTACCTCGAAATTCTGGATCCAACTATGCAATTGACTACAGAAACAGAGAAGACTTCGTACTGCTTACCATCCCCAGACGAACGGACAAACTGAGTGAACAAACTAATGTCTGGAACAATACCTCAGATGCTATTGCACTACTGAACAGGATAATTGGGCCTCATTACTTCCTACCGCTGAGTTTACCTACAACAATACTGTAAACTCTTCAACCCTTGTCTCTCCTTTCTACGCAAATTATGACTTCCACCCTAGTTTTCACCTATTCCCATGGAATGAGACAACCTCACCTTTAGTTAATGATATCGTCAATAACATAGCTTTAGGTTTCAAGATGCTCCAAAACAACATACAGTCGGCACAATCCAAACAGCTCCAGCTTTATTGTGATCTTAGTAAGGAGATGACCAGCTCCAGATTATCACATCGTGGACTTAGTCTGGCTCACCATGAAATACTTAAAGTTACATACTCCTAGTCAAAAACTTGGGGGCTAATTTGTTGGTTCCTTAGAAATTGTCAAGGTCGTCAACCCTAACTCTGTGAAACTTAAATTACCAGACTCCTACCGTATCCACTCCACATTCCATGTGTCATTGCTCAAACCATATACCCCTCTCAGGACTGACAACTTTAGCCACAAAATGATGGTATCCATAGGTATTGAAAATGAGTATAAAGTTGATTCTATCGTTGACTCCACCATAATAGCTTGCAGTATTTGGTCCATTGGAAAGGTTACCATTCTGAGGAAGACTCCTGGGAACCAGCCTCCAACCTATCCACTCCACGGCTAGTATCCCTCTTCCATCAGAGAAATCCTGACCGGCCTAAGCCTTGATCCGCAAGCCTTGATCCGCAGAGCGCTCCTTGAGGGGGGGAGTTCTGTCATGCCTTATTTAGCACTTCCCTTTAACAAACCTGTTCTCTACTACTTAGGAAAATTTTCTTCCCTCTATTCGCTATAGGCCCCTCCTACTATTGTCCTTTGCTTGGTAAAAGGTCACATTTACAGCAGGATCTCCTATCAAGCTTGAGCCTACTTAACCTGAGACGTATTGTCTCTCTCTTCCTCTTCCAGGAATCTATTTTGCAGCATCAAGTATCTTCTGTTTCAGTCCCCCTGTTAAAGGAATTCAGCATTACGTTTTCCTAGTACTTCAGGAACTCACCTTCTCGGCTCCTTGAGAAGCTGCATCTCTGTTCCATGACGTCATCACTCCACACGCAGCACCACTGCAACCTCTCGCAGATTACAGCCTCATAGCCAGCTCCTTTGACTTCGGAGCTACAAAACTAACCATGAGTAAACACCTTCAATGCTACTTACTCCGGATAACCAGGAAGACACAGACTGCCTAGTCTTTCACGGACTGCCTAGTGTCGGATATTAACCTGTACTATATTAATATGCCTTAACATCCTGCCTATCCTGCTCTTTAGCAGTTGCTTTGCATATTCTGTCTTGCTTATAAGTGTTATCCGAACACTCCTGACATAAGATGTTCACTTGTTAGATACTTCAATCTGACATGTCATAAATTACTGTTGCATTATAAGTGTCTCAATATTACCTATGGGGCTAATTTGAATTTATTTCCTCTACTGTTGATGTACTGCCATACTTAACCAGCCTACTCTGAGCCGCAGTTTAACCTATGGTTTACATAAATCTCTCCTGGGATCTATAACGTTACCCACAGCCAATGATCAGAACAGAACCTAGTAAAACAACTTTGTGGTTTTGTTAGTTTCTGAGAGTATGTGGAGTACAATAGTAACTGTTAAGTAAAGAGTTATAACAGCTAAGCATGTCCCTAAGTCTGAGTTTACATGACAAAGCAGGACGGAGAAGGGCGATGCAAAAATTAGAAAGCTCCATGCCGTCCTATTGACGTTAAAGCCCATTGATTTTATGACTGCATGGAATGTTCTAACTGCATCAAGAGATTAAGAAAACACATTGGACACTATTTATCATGTATTTATCATGTATTAAGCAGCGAAGACTACTTTGAGGCACGCATGCTACACGTTAATCTCTCCACTTCCTCAGAGGTGGTAGAGTTACCCCAAACCCATTCATTCAGGGTGATTGCCAATCTTTGCTCTCTGTAAGAGCAGGGACGGCAAAGCACAAAAACCTCCTTGTGCAAAAATAAATGTGGAAGAACAGCCTCTGCTGCCCTCTACATGTGAAACAGGAAGAAAGGTTCCCTAGCTGGGAACTTACGCCAACAATCAAATAAATGGGGCCTATTTCTTTTATGCAATCCAGTTATGAAGTGTCCTTATCAGTATTCTCTATCAGCAAGAATACAAGTAGCGCATTATGATTTTTCCACGCGCTAATGTGGTCTTTTCGCAATCAATTTCCATTGCACTGATATTACAAGTCTTAAAAAATCGTGATTGCACGCACGCATTCGCCTTTTACGCAACAATCATTTCCACACTAGAAGAGCAGGAAACAGTTTTCTGAAACAAAAATGTTTTACGAAACACTTTAAAAATACTTTACAAAGTGTAGGTATAATATTAACACTTTCTAATAAAAATTATTTTAAAAAAAATATTGCACACAAAAGTTTTAGTTTTAAGGGATCAAAGATAGGAGATCTCGGGTGTTAGAAAAAAAAGCTGATGCAGGAATCTTACATTGACATACATACACATTCATAGAGAAACATGGATTTATATGTATAGACATATGTTATTGTTTGACTATGGGGATAATGAAAATATTTTACATTACAATCTTATGCACATTTCAGATGTCTTTTCAATGCGATATTTGCATATAGATCTCAAGATATCTAGGCATACAGTTGTGCTCATAAGTTTACATACCCTGGCAGAATTTATGATTTCTTGGCCATTTTTCAGAGAATATGAATGATAACACAAAAACATTTCTTTCACTCATGGTTAGTGTTAGGCTGAAGCCATTTATTATCAATCAACTGTGTTTACAAAAACATAAAAACATAACTTGAATCGTACAGGGTTGTATGAGAACCTATTACTGTAAATCAACATCTGCCCAGGATCCATTTACATCCAAAGTTCTTTGTTATTACTAATCTCATTAGGTCCAGAGGTGACCAATGGCATTCTAGTCCTAGTTCCTGTATTGCCAGTATAAGTGCTGGGGTCTCCAGAGTCCGGTTTAGGCTTTGGCTCAATAAATGCTGTGTGCCCATGTTTCAAAATAAATAAGTAACCTCCAACAAGCATTCAACAAAATTCTGGCTACACAAATTTTCTTAAGCGTTATCAATTAGAGGCCAGTGGAAGGGCCTAGTTTCTCTGTGTTGTGTGCCTGAACTTGTGTCTGAGATGTAATTCTAATTTTTAAGATTTGGGGGTGTATTGTTTCCATGTGTTTAACATTAGTTCATGTGTATCTATGGTACCCATCTGCAAGTGGTGGTATCTTTCCAGATTAAGAAGATTTTCAATTTGTATCCTCCATTCCTCCACTGTGGGTACGGTGTCTGATTTACCAACAAACAACCAAGATTCGAGAGAACTGAGATATAAGCAAAAGCTAGACTAGCCAACCTCACTAACTGCACTTCTCACAACTTGTGCAGTTGATTAGGATTATAGGAGAAAAAAAAAAAAAAAAACAACGAGTGGAGGTGGCGCCTACGGCTGTCTAACTGTATAATAAAATTGTTAAATTACTAAATAGAGTATAAAATGCATATATAATTTTAAACAATGCATATATAATTTTAAAAAAAGAGGCATTTGCAAATTGCTATAATATAAAAGGGTGTTTGCAATTTATTAATATTTGCATAAAAATAAAAATGTTCTATAAATGTAACACCGGTGTTATACTAAAAAGCTTCAAATATTATTCACTCTAATCAATAAATACTTCAGAATGTGGACATAATATAACAGATCTCTATGGATCACTCTCATATATAAATAGAATTGCGTATAATTTTACATAAGCATACGGTGTCTGATTTCCAATGTTTTGGGATTAGTGATTTAGAGCTATTGATCATAAGTGTCAAGAGGAGTTTGTCTATGTTATTATTAAGTTTGGGAAGGGACATATACATAAGGATCAGTGGATCACTAGGCATTTGCTTCCCTATTATGTCAGATATCTGTCCGAGTACGTCCGCCCAGAACATGTCTAGTCTGTTACAACTCCACCACACGTGTGTCATGCTTCCCTCCTCTCAACATCCCCCCCAGCACTTGTTACTCGTTGTTTTGTATATTTTGTGTAGTCTGCTTGGAGTCAGATACCATCTCATCATAAATTTGTAGTTTGTTTCTTGGATCCTAACAGAAATTGAAGATTTTTTGGTTGCAGTGAACGTCTTTTGCCAATCCTCCTCTGTTATTTCTATCCCCAGCTCTCTCTCCCAAGTGTAGTGTAGTTGGGTATTTGTTGTGTATTCCCTCCTAATAGCAGTTTATATAGGATAGAAATTAAATGCCTTGGCATGTTGTTTGATAAGCATAGTGTTTCGAAGGGGGGCAGTTTTCTGGTTACAGACTGGTGACTGGGATGTGTGGTTATGTAGTGGCAAATCTATGTGTATGAATACCAGTTTATAGAGATGCCAGGGTGTGTGTCTGTGATGGTTTCTAGGGATTTAAGTTTCCCGTCTTGGAGGAATATAGACAGGTTTTTGTTTTTGATGTGGCTACCTTGATCCATCATGATTTCTTTGTGATTCCAGGGGAGGTTGGGATTGTGACATATAGGCGGCATAGGGGAGATAATGTTAGATATGTCAGTAGAAGTATTTGTTAATCTGTCCCATGTGTGAAAAAAACTCGTCCAGCAACTGGTATTGTGGAATGACCACCGGACTCTGTTTAACAGGGAGCCACGCAGCCAATCCAGCATTGCTAAGTCCCATAAAGTGTCTGTCAATTTGGACCCATTGTTTATAGGTGTTGTTTGTGCACCATTCTATTAGGTTTTTTAGGGCTATTGCAGTTTTGCATGTGTGTACATTTGGTACTCCCAACCCTCCTTTTTCTTTGGGCAAATACATTGTCTGTTTAGCTACTCTAGGTCTTATTCCCTGCCAAATAAATTGTTCGAAAAGAGATTGAATCTTAGATAGGTAATGGTGTGGTAATTGTATAGGGGCAGTTTGCAGTAGATATAATAGCCTAGGGAGGGCATTCATTTTTATCACATTTATTCTGCCTATCCAAGAGATAGAATTGTTCTTCCAATCGGATAGGTCGGCAACTAATGCAGACTCTAGTGTTTTATAATTAGCCTGGAATAATACTTTGGGGTCTGTTGAGAGGCAGATACCTAGGTACTTTAGTTTCGTTCCTTGAATTTTAAGTGGGCAATTTTGTGTCAGTTGGCGGAACTCCTCATCCCCATAGGTTAAATTTAGTATTTACGATTTAGAGGTGTTAATCGAGAAGTGGGACACTTTGCTATAACTCCTGAATGTTTCAAGTGTTGTTGGCAATGATTCTTCTACCTCAGAAAGTGTAAGTAAGACATCATCTGTGTATAACGCTAGCTTATGTTCAGTGTTGCCTATCTGGATACCCCTAAACTGTGGATTGTTTCGTATCTTCTGTGCTAGTGCTTCTATAGATAACGCAAAGAGAACTGGTGAAAGTGGATATCCCTGCCTTGTGCCATTCGCTATGTAAAATTATTGGATAGTAAGCCATTTACTTTGATCCTGGCAATAGGTCGTGTATAAAGGGAAAAAGCTAGGTTTATACATTTATCGCCGAATTTCATTTTAAAAATTGCCAATTTACCCTATCAAAGGTTTTTTCTGCGTTGGTGGAGATTATAACTGCTGGTATTTTGTTATTTTTAGCGTAGGCTAGAATTTGTAAAGCTTTTAAGGTTTTATCCTTAGCCTCTTTACCTGGTATAAAACCTGCTTGATCTGTGTTTATTAGTTTAGGTAGATATTGATTTATTCTATGAGCCAGGATTTTAGCGAAAATCTTAACGTCTGAGTTCAGCAATGAGATCGGACGAAAATTCTCAGGCCTGTTAGGTTCTTTCCCTGGTTTCGGTAACACAGTTACATGTGCCTCCAGCATATTTTCAGAGAAGCCGTTTGTATCTAGGAGTGAATTAAACATCTTTGCTAACGGGGATGCTAGCGGCTAGATTTAGAGTTTTGTTGGTAACGACCCGCGTAGCTAACGCATGCTTTTTTTTCCCCACACCTTTTAAATACCGCTGGTATTTAGAGTTCACAGAAGGGCTGCGTTAGGCTCCAAAAAGGGAGCGTAGAGCATATTTACCGCCACTGCAACTCTCGATACCAGCGGTGCTTACGGACGCGGCCAGCTTCAAAAACGTGCTCGTGCACGATTTCCCCATAGGAAACAATGGGGCAGTTTGAGCTGAAAAAAAACCTAACACCTGCAAAAAAGCAGCGTTAAGCTCTTAACGCAGCCCCATTGTTTCCTATGGGGAAACACTTCCTAAGTCTGGACCTTACACCCTAACATGTACCCCGAGTCTAAACACCCCTAACCTTACACTTATTAACCCCTAATCTGCTGACCTCGCTATCGCTGACCCCTGCATATTATTATTAACCCCTAATCTGCCGCTCCGTACACCGCCGCAACCTACATTATCCCTATGTACCCCTAATCTGCTGCCCATAACACCGCCGACCCCTATATTATATTTATTAACCCCTAATCTGCCCCCCACAACGTTGCCTCCACCTACCTACAATTATTAACCCCTAATCTGCCGACCATACCTCACCGCTACTCTAATAAATTTTTTAACCCCTAAAGCTAAGTCTAACCCTAACCCTAACACCCCCCTAAGTTAAATATAATTTAAATCTAACGAAATAAATTAACTCTTATTAAATAAATTATTCCTATTTAAAGCTAAATACTTACCTGTAAAATAAATCCTAATGTAGCTACAATATAAATAATAATTATATTGTAGCTATTTTAGGATTTATATTTATTTTACAGGCAACTTTGTATTTATTTTAACCAGGTACAATAGCTATTAAATAGTTAAGAACTATTTAATAGCTACCTAGTTAAAATAATTACAAAATTACCCGTAAAATAAATCCTAACCTAAATTACAATTAAACCTAACACTACACTAGCAATAAATTAATTAAATAAAATACCTACAATTATCTACAATTAAACCTAACACTACACTATCAATAAATAAATTAAATAAAATACCTACAAATAAATACAATTAAATAAACTAACTAAAGTACAAAAAATAAAAAAAGCTAAGTTACAAAAAATAAAAAAATTAATTACAAACATAATAAAAATATTACAACAATTTTAAGCTAATTACACCTACTCTAAGCCCCCTAATAAAATAACAAAGCCCCCCAAAATAAAAAAATACCCTACCCTATTCTAAAATTAAAATAGAAAAGCTCTTTTACCTTACCAGCCCTTAAAAGGGCCTTTTGCGGGGCATACCCCAAAGAATTCAGCTCTTTTGCCTGTAAAAAAAAACATACAATACCCCCCCCAACATTACAACCCACCACCCACATACCCCTAATCTAACCCAAACCCCCTTAAATAAACCTAACACTAAGCCCCTGAAGATCTTCCTACCTTGTCTTCACCATGCCAGGTATCACCGATCGCTCCAGGCTCTGAAATCTTCATCCAAGCCCAAGCGGGGGCTGGAGATCCATCATCCAGCTGAAGTCTTCTATCAAGCGACGGCTGAAGAGGTCCAGTAGAGGCTCCAAAGTCTTCATGCTATCCGGCCAGAAGAGTAGATCCGGACCGGCAACCATCTTCTTCAAAGCGGTGACAAGCGGCTCCATGTTGAAGACCTCCGGCGCGGATCCATCCTCTTTTTGCGACGTCCTAAGTCCGAATGAAGGTTCCTTTAAATGACGTCATCCAAGATGGCGTCCCTCGAATTCCGATTGGCTGATAGGATTCTATCAGCCAATCGGAATTAAGGTAGAAAAAATCTGATTGGCTGATGGAATCAGCCAATCAGATTCAAGTTCAATCCGATTGGCTGATCCAA
This sequence comes from Bombina bombina, assembly GCF_027579735.1. NCBI lineage: Eukaryota > Metazoa > Chordata > Amphibia > Anura > Bombinatoridae > Bombina > Bombina bombina. The sequence goes on along the minus strand of NC_069500.1, from coordinate 647,838,736 downwards.
TCAGCCAATCAGATGGAGCTCGCATTCTATTGGCTGATCAGAACAGCCAATAGGATGCGAGCTCAATCTGATTGGCTGATTCAATCAGCCAATCCGATTTTCCCTACCTTAATTCCGATTGGCTGATAGAATCCTATCAGCCAATCGGAATTCGAGGGACGACATCTTGGATGACGTCATTTAAAGGAACCTTCATTCGGACTTAGGACGTCGCAAGAAGAGGATGGATCCAGCGCCGGAGGTCTTCAACATGGAGCCGCTTGTGACTGCTTGGAAGAAGATGGTTGCCGGTCCGGATCTACTCTTCTGCCCGGATAGGAGGAAGACTTTGGAGCCTCTTCTGGACCTCTTCAGCCGTCTCTTGATAGAAGACTTCAGCCGGATGATGGATCTCCAGCCCCCGCTTGGGCTTGGATGAAGATTTCGGATCCTGGAGCGATCAGTGATACCTGGCATGGTGAAGACAAGGTAGGAAGATCTTCAGGGGCTTAGTGTTAGGTTTATTTAAGGGGGGTTTGGGTTAGATTAGGGGTATGTGGGTGGTGGGTTGTAATGTTGGGGGGCTATTGTATGTTTTTTTTTACAGGCAAAAGAGCTGAATTCTTTGGGGTATGCCCCGCAAAAGGCCCTTTTAAGGGCTGGTAAGGTAAAAGAGCTTTTCTATTTTAATTTTAGAATAGGGTAGGGCTTTGTTATTTTATTAGGGGGCTTAGAGTAGGTGTAATTAGCTTAAAATTGTAATATTTTTATTATGTTTGTAATTAATTTTTTTATTTTTTGTAACTTAGCTTTTTTATTTTTTGTACTTTAGTTAGTTTATTTAATTGTATTTATTTGTAGGTATTTTATTTAATTAATTTATTGATAGTGTAGTGTTAGGTTTAATTGTAACTTAGGTTAGGATTTATTTTACAGGTAATTTTGTAATTATTTTAACTAGGTAGCTATTAAATAGTTATTAACTATTTAATAGCTATTGTACCTGGTTAAAATAAATACAAAGTTGCCTGTAAAATAAATATAAACCCTAAAATAGCTACAATATAATTATAATTTATATTGTAGCTATATTAGGGTTTATTTTACAGGTAAGTATTTAGCTTTAAATAGGAATAATTTATTTAATAAGAGTTAATTTATTTTGTTAGATTTAAATTATATTTAACTTAGGGGGGTGTTAGGGTTAGGGTTAGACTTAGCTTTAGGGGTTAATAAATTTATTAGAGTAGCAGTGAGGTCCGGTCGGCAGATTAGGGGTTAATACTTGAAGTTAGATGTCGGCAATGTTAGGGAGGGCAGATTAGGGGTTAATACTATTTATTATAGGGTTATTGAGGCGGGAGTGAGGAAGATTAGGGGTTAATACATTTATTATAGTGGCGGTGAGGTACGGTCGGCAGATTAGGGGTTAATAATTGTAGGTAGGTGGAGGCAACGTTGGGGGCAGCAGATTAGGGGTTAATAAATATAATATAGGGGTCGGCAGTGTTAGGGGCAGCAGATTAGGGGTACATAGGGATAACGTAGGTTGCGGTGGTGTGCGGTCGGCAGATTAGGGGTTAAAATTTTTTATTAGAGTGGCGGCGATGTGGGGGGGGCCTCGGTTTATGGGTACATAGGTAGTTTATGGGTGTTAGTGTACTTTAGAGCACAGTAGTTAAGAGCTTTATGAACCGGCGTTAGCCCAGAAAGCTCTTAACTCCTGTTTTTTTCTGCAGCTGGAGTTTTGTCATTAGATTTCTAACGCTCACTTCAGCCACGACTCTAAATACCGGCGTTAGAAAGATCCCATTGAAAAGATAGGATACGCAATTGACGTAAGGGGATCTGCGGTATGGAAAAGTCGCGGCTGGAAAGTGAGCGTTAGACCCTTTCCTGACTGACTCCAAATACCAGCGGGCGGTAAAAACCAGCGTTAGGAGCCTCTAACGCTGGTTTTGACGGCTACCGCCAAACTCTAAATCTAGCCGTAGGTGTTTTAAGTACAGTTTGTAGTACTTTATGCTAAAACCGTCCGGCCCTGGGCTCTTGCCACTCGGCATGTCCGCAATTGCCTTCTTAACTTCTTCAGTAGTTATAGGGAGGTCTAGGGATGTGGATTCTTCATTGTCTAAGGTGGGTAGGTTTAAATCTGATAGGTAGTTCTCTATACTTTGTGGTGTTGATGTGTCCTGTATGTTGTATAGGGACGAGTAGTATTGACGAAATTTTTCTGCAATGGCTTTACTATCTTTGTGCAGGGTCTCATGGGTGTCTTTAACCTGGTGGATATTTGTGTTAAGCTGTCGTTGTCTCAAGGCTTTTGCTACTGATGGACCTGACTTATCCTTTACCTCAAAGTACTTTTGCTTTAGTAGGGCCGATTTCCTTTGGTGTTCTTTTGTGAGGTGGTTGTTAAGGGAGTGTCTGCTTAGTGTTAGGGATTTCAGTGCGTTAGCGGATCGTGGGTTACTTTTAAGTTCTGTCTCACAGAACCCTATTTGTGCCAATGTGGAATTTAGAAACTGTCGGTTTTCCCTCTTCTCTCTCGCCTTGCGCTCTATGAGTTCTCCCCTGACTACACATTTATGTGCCTCCCAGATAGTCCTTAAGGGTACTTCTTCTGCGTCATTTTCTCTAAAGTTGTTACCTAGTGTCTGATCAATTGCCTGTTTAGTCAATGGATTCCCAAGCATGTACTCATCCACCCTCCATATGTATGCTCTGTGTGGCATATCTGGCCAGTCTAGTTCACATTGTACTGGGGCATGGTCCGACCAAGTGATGGGTAGGATCCTGGATCCCGTAATCATGGATAGCCCCACTTGATCAGAGAGTATGTAGTCTATTCTGGTAAACGTATTGTGTGGGTTCGAATAGAATGTGTAGTCTCTGGTTTGAGTGTTAATTGCTCTCCATACGTCATGTAGTTTCAATTGGTGCATGTAGTTTTTGATAATTTTTATCACCCTTTTGGATACGCTAGTAGATCCCGCAGAGGTATCTACCTGTGGTTCCAGCGGCAAATTAAAATCGCCACCGAGAAACAGTGTGCCCTTAGTGTGTACTAGCAATGAATGGAATAGTTTTAAAAAGGTGATGTTGATCTTTGTTTGGTAGATATACATTTACCAGAGTAATGGGTCTATTATATAAAAGGCCCACTAAAATAATATATCTCCCATTTTTGTCTTTTTCTACATATGTAGCTTGAAATTGAACTGGGTTCTTAAAGAGGATGCCCACCCTGCTTTTTTTTTGAGGGGCCCGAAGCCAAGTACATATTTTTATACTTATAGGATAGTTGTCTCAGTTCTCTGCCTCTCTTAAAATGTGTTTCCTGTATAAGCAGGATGTCGCCAGTGTTTTTGTATAGGTCTCTGGAAACCATAGATCTTTTTTCCGGACAATTCAGACAGTTTACATTTACAGTTGTGATAGTTAGTGGGCGTGGGTGTGTCATCTCCTCAATTTAATGTCCCCAGGCCTAGCTAACGGAGTTACGTTGTCGTGACCTGTCTATATCTATTATCCTGGGCATCAGCGAGTCAATCTGGTATGGTTAACCTGTTGCAGTGACCTAATGTAAGACCTATAGTCTGAGTAATATGGCTGTTATCAGAATAGGCAATAATGCAGTTTTCAATTCAATATCCCTGTTAGGTTGAGATTCAACAGTAACAGTGTAAACAATTATCGTAATAATATGACAAACCAAACAATTACAAGTATGAAAACAGTAAATTCAATTATAAGGGTAGTATCCCCACCCCCAAACATAGTATAAAACAATTATCTCTTTCTTTTCTTCTGTTTTTCCCTTTTTTTCTTTTTTTTTTAATATAAAGAAAGAGAAAAATAAGATAAATATACGACCTTTAGCTACTAGGGCCTGCACAAACGATCAGTCCAATTTAGGGAGAGTTCGATGTTAAGTGGTTGTCAAGTTCAGCATTTGTGTTCCGGTTGAGGAGTGGGGTTTTAGTTGTTCTGTCTGCGGCACCGCTGCAGTGGGGCCGTCGGAGTGTGATGGCTCTCTCGTGGTTGGTCTCTCTCCTCCCGGTGGCCTGATGTTAATTTGTAGAACCTTGTTGAAGTGAGGAAGATCATCCAGATTTTTGAAAATGGCAGTGGCATTACCTTTGGTAGCTATAATGCTTACAGGAAAGCCCCATCTGTAAAGGATCTTTTGCTCCCTCAACACTGATGTAATGAATTGTAGGTCCCATCTCTTCTGAAGGGTTGTGAAAATCTGAATGGGTTTTCCTGCATGGGTGAATCTCTGTTTCTGTCTGGCATGTCGAAGAATTTCCTCCTTGTCCTTATAGTTAAGGAGCTTTAAGATTATGTCTCTGGGTGGTGGTTTTGCCCGCAGGGCTCTGTGTGCTCTTTCTATACAAATGTCTGGGGATTCACTTGTGCCTTTGAGGGTCCTGAACAGATCTTGGAGGCATCCTTCTATAGCTGACTGTTGCACTGACTCTGGAACCCCTCGTATGCGTAGATTATTATGCCTGCCCCTGTTATCGAGGTCTTCAACTCTCTTCAGAAGGTGCTGGATAGTCTCTTCTTGGTCATAAGCTAGTTTTGAGATCTGTTGTATATCATTAAAGGTGGTATTGTGATTCTCCTCCAGGACTGAGACTCTATTAACAACTTTTGTCAGGTCCTTTCTAAGTTCGCCATACCAGCCCTTGACTTCATCAATGATTTCCTTAACATCTTCCTTCGTGCACAGAGCTTTTAGGTCCTCCTTGGTTATCATGGCACTGGTTCCTGCCTCAGCTAATGTTTGCTGTGGTATCACAGGTTCCTGAGTAGGTACCGGTCCATACCAGGGGCGGTATGAGTTGGTTCCTGAGATTTTAAATATTGTTCTATTGGTTTAGACTTGTTATGTTTGTCTGGTTTGTTTAATCTCCGACCGGGCATGTCCAAGAAAGAGAGGGCAGGGTGGTGGGCAGTATTTCAATAGGCAGGTTTGTTCCTTAAGCACATATGCAGGGTGTTGCTTGAGAACTTGTCTGTGCAGAGCTTAGTTAATTAGTGCTGGGCTGGATCTGTGAACACCGCTGCAGCAGCACTGCACCCTTTGCTCTGTAAAATAGTACTATCACTATAATGCTGTCCAGCAGTTCTGAGTCTATCAGAATATGTCTGCTTGTATATACCTCCTCAGCTTCTTTACCGCTAGTCAGAGCTCTCTTGAAATATTTTTTAGGGCAGTCCTGGTGTCCTCTACCTCATATGAGTGTTACAGGTGTACCGTTATTTTGCTCAAGTGTGGGAGGCTTAACAGACAATATTGTGTATAAGCAGTGTGCAGTATTTGTTTTTCCTCCCTCCAGTCACAGCAGCAGGGCTATCAGTTAAGAGTCTGTCTAGACTTCTTATTATTTACTGCCCTCCTAAACAAGCTAAACCCTCTATACCAGCTGGGCCTTATAACCCGGATTCTTGCGTGGCCTGTGTCAGGTGCTTGCTGCCTCTCTGTGGGACACTGTGAGGTTTAAGTTCTACTGTCCCCTCTTCCTCTATACGGTGCCTGGTGCAAGCCGCTGCTCTCACCTCCAGCTATGATTCAGTGGTGCAGCCGTTTCTCTATGTTTCGAGTGCCGATGTTGGATAGCCACGTGGGAGCTGCGTTCCCCTCAGACAGTTATCGCAACACGCTGGAGACCGTGTTGTGTTATGCTGGGCTAGTTCTTCTTGCTGTTTGGTCCGGAGTACTTCTGTGGGTCCCTGGGCTTTTTTATGGTGTGGCCAGGTAGCTATTTTTATTGTGCTTGGGTAGTGGGGCCTAGGAGCTAAATTCTCAAGCGGCTATTCTCCTGTGCGGCCAAGCTCCGCCCCCGTGTTTACTCTTTTTAAATCATAATGATAACAGAAACTACCCAAATGACACTGATCAAAAGTTTACATACCCTGGTGATTTTGGCCTGATAACATGCACACAAGTTGACACAAAGGGGTTTGAATGGCTATTAACCCCTTAACGACCGAGGACGTGCAGGGTACGTCCTCAAAAAAAAGGCAGTTAACGCCTGAGGACGTACCCTGCACGTCCTCGGTGTGGAAAGCAGCTGGAAGCGATCCTGCTCGCTTCCAGCTGCTTTCCGGTTATTGCAGTGATGCCTCAATATGGAGGCATCCTGCAATAACCTTTTGAAGCCATCCGATGCAGAGAGAGCCACTCTGTGGCCCTCTCTGCACCGGACATCAGTGGCTTACTTCGTTGGTGGGTGGGAGCAGCACCGGGAGGCGGGTGGCGGCCATCGATGGCCATGGATGATGCGGAGGGGGGGCGGGATCGTGGGCGGGGGATGACAGGGGGGCGCGCACAGACGCGCGCACGTGCGCGGGGAGGTGGGGGCAGGCCCGTGCACGGGGAGGGAGCGGGTGGGAACCGCTACACTACAGAAATATTTTATGTAGAAGTGGGGAAAAAGGGGGATATTATTTACACTTTAGCAAAATCGGTATGGCTGGTGGGGTGTTAGTTTGTGGGGGGGAAGCTACACTACAGAAAAAAATAAAATAAAAATAATTAAACCTAAAATAAAAATAATAAAAACGTTTTTTTTTTGCAAACTGGGTAATGGCAGACAGCTGCCAGTACCCAAGATGGCCCCCAATTAGGCAGGGGGGGGGTTAGAGAGCTGTTTTGGGGGGGATCAGGGAGGTTGGGGGCTAAGGGGGGATCCTACATAGCAGCATATGTAAATATGCTCAATTTTTTGTAAAAGAATATTCAAAGATGCCTTTTATTTTAGTACTGGCAGACTTTCTGCCAGTACTTAAGATGGCGGGGACAATTGTGGGGTGGGGGAGGGAAGGGAGCTGTTTGGGAGGGATCAGGGGGTGTGATGTGTCAGGTGGGAGGCTGATCTCTACACTAAAACTAAAATTAACCCTGCAAGCTCCCTACAAACTACCTAATTAACCCCTTCACTGCTAGCCATAATACACGTGTGATGTGCAGCAGCATTTAGCGGCCTTCTTATTACCAAAAAGCAACGCCAAAGCCATGTATGTCTGCTATTTCTGAACAAAGGGGATCCCAGAGAAGCATTTACAAACATTTGTGCCATAATTGCACAAGCTGTTTGTAAATAATTTCAGTGAGAAACCTAAAATTGTGAAAAATTTAACGTTTTTTTTAATTTGATCGCATTTGGCGGTGAAATGGCGGCATGAAATATACCAAAATGGGCCTAGATCAATACTTGGGGTTGTCTACTACACTACACTACAGCTAAAATTAACCCTAGAAGCTCCCTACATACGCCCTAATTAACCCATTCACTGCTGGGCATAATACACATGTGGTGCGCAGTGGCATTTAGCAGCCTTTTAATTACCAAAATGCAACGCCAAAGCCATACATGTCTGCTATTTCTAAAGAAAGGGGATCCCAGAGAAGCATTTACAATCATTTATGCCATAATTGCAAAAGTTGTTTGTAAATAATTTCAGTGAGAAACCTAAAGTTTGTGAAAAAATTTTGTGAAAAAGTGAACAATTTTCTTTATTTGATCGCATTTGGCGGTGAATTGGTGGCCTGAAATATGCCAAAATGGGTCTAGATCAATACTTTGGGATGTCTTCTAAAAAAATATATATACTTGTCAATGAATATTCAGGTATTCCTGACAGATATCAGGGTTCCAATGTAACTAGCGCTAATTTTGATAAAAAATGGTTTGGAAAAAGCAAAGAACATGTAAACATTGGGTATTTCTAAACTCAGGATAAAATTTTGAAACTATTTAGCATGGGTGTTTTTTGGTGGTTGTACATATGTAACAGATTTTGGGGGTCAAAGTCAGAAAAAGTGTGTTTTTTTTCCATTTTTCCTCATATTTTATATTTTTTTTATAGTAAATGATAAGATATGAGGAAAATAATGGTATCTTTAGAAAGTCCATTTAATGATGAGAAAAACGGTATATAATATGTGTGGGTACAGTAAATGAGTAAGAGGAAAATTACAGCTAAACACAAACACCGCAAAAATGTAAAAATAGCCTTGGTCCCAAACGGTCAACAAATGGAAAAGTGCTGTGGTCATTAAGGGGTTAAAGGTAACCATCCTCACCTGTGATCTGTTTGCTTGTAATTAGTGTGTGTGTATAAAAGGTCAAAAAGTTTCTGGACTCCTGACAGACCCTTGCATCTTTCATCCAGTGTTTCTGGATTATAAATCATGGGGAAAGCAAAAGAATTGTCAAAGGATCTGTGGGAAAAGGTAGTTGAACTGCATAAAACAGGAAAGGCATATAACAAGATATCCAAGGTATTGAGAATGCAAATCAGCAGTGTTCAAACTCTAATCAAGAAGTGGAAAATGAGGCGTTCTGTTTAATAACATACTGTATTCATCTTGCCATCAAATTTGACCAAATTTCTTATGCCTTTGTAGCTCACACATCCCCAAAACATCAGCGATCCACCTCCGTGTTTCACAGTAGGAATGGTGTACCTTTCATCATAGGCCTTGTTGACTCCTCTCCAAATGTTGCGTTTATGGTTGTGGCCAAAATGCACAATTTTGGTCACATCATTCCAAATGACTATGTGCCAGAAGGTTTGAGGCTTGTCTCTGTGCTGCTTGGCATATTGTAAGCAGGATACTTTGTGGCATTTGTGTAGTAATGGATTTCTTCTGGCGACTCGACCATGCAGCCCATCTTTCTTCAAGTGCCTCCTTATTGTGCATCTTGAAACAGCCACGCCACATGTCCTGTATTTCACCTGAAGTTATTTGTGGGTTTGTCTTTGCATCCCGAACAATTTTCCTGGCAGTTGTGGCTGAAATTTTAGTTGGTCTACCTGACCGTGGTTTGGTTTCAACAGAACCCCTCATTTTCCACTTATTTATTAGAGTTTGAACACTGCTGATTTGCATTCTTAATTACTTGGATATCTTTTTATATCCCTTTCCTGTTTTATACAGTTCAACTACCTTTTCCCGCAGATCCTTTGACAATTCTTTTGCTTTCCCCATGACTCCAGAATCGTTAGTGCAGCACTGGATGAAAGATGCAAGGGTCTGTCAGGAGTCCAGAAACTCATTGACCTTTTATACACACACACACTAATTACAATAAAACAGATCACAGGTGAGGATGGTTACCTTTAATAGCCATTCAAACCCCTTTGTGTCAACTTGTGTGCATGTTATCAGGCCAAAATCACCAGGGAATGTAAACTTTTGATCAGGGTCATTTGGGTAGTTTCTGTTGTCATTATGATTTAAAAAGAGTAAACACAGTTGATTGATAATAAATGGCTTCAGCCAAACACTAACAATGAGTGAAAGAAAAGTTATTGTGTTATCATTCATATTCTCTGAAAAATGGCCAAGAAATCATAAATTCTGCCATGGTATGTAAATATATATACTGTATATATACTGTATATATATTCATATCTCACAATAAATAGATATATCAGTCCAAATATCAAATATATAGAGAAATATTAATTTAAAAATATATAGAACATATTCCGTTGCGAAAACATTTTCGCAATATGAAATATTCACATTTTCATGTACACTTTTCAAGGAGAATACGTCATGGGCTTTGCGCAACATATTAGGGTTTTTGTGTTTTTTTTTCTATTTGTCTTCTCCATTGACTTCTATGGGGAATAGGTAAATGTGCACACGATTTTGCAGTTTGCATTATGTGGCTTAACACGCACACAAAATAACTTATTTTGCAACTTGTAATACCTGTGCAAGCAAAAATGTGAAAAATTCATAATGCACGCTGAGTTTTTGCACGTGATTTGCTGAGCGTCTTGTAATCTTGCTCTATGTGAGGAACTCTTCTCCCGGTCCGGCTCCCCGTTCTTGGCAAATGCAGAGAATGATTGCTTCAGTCTTGGTGTCCCACGTGGAGACTCAACTCCTTCTGCTCCTGCTGCAGATTCCCCAAGGCGCACGCAGCCACACTCTGCCAAGATTTAAAAGGGCCATGTCCTAATTACCGGAACTCCCACCTGGAGGACTCAGGTGTGGGAGTTCCTATAAAAGTTCACTCTGGGCTGAGTTATTGCCTACCATTTCTTGTTCATGGTTCCTGAAAGCCAAAAGCATACTTACCTGTTACCTGATACCAGTGTTACCTCACCTTGTCCCAGAGACCATGCATACCTACCTTGTACATATATATGTTCTCCTGGTTCCTTAAAGCCAACAAATACATACCTGATACCTGTGATTGCTCACCTTGTTCCAGAGAAAAAGCATACTTACCTGATTTCTGTGTATGCTCACTTTGTTTCAGTGGCCAAGCATACTTACCTTGCACCTGCGTATGCTTACCTGGTTTCTGAAAGTCAAGTAGACTTGCCTGATACCTGTGTATGCTCACCTTGTTCCTCGAGCTGTGTCTGCTGAACCTATCTGGTATTCCATGACAATCTCACCAACAGTACTCTCTGGGTATCACGTGCCTGCTAAGAATCCTGTGTCTTCTATACCAGTGACAGCCTTCCTCAAACCAACTGCGCCTGCAGTACCTATCTGGTATCTAGCGACAGTCTCACCAACAGTACGAGCTGTGTATCCTGTGCCTGCTGAGAATTCTGTGTCTACTATACCAGTGATAGCCTTCCTCAAACCAACTGTGCCTGCTGTACCTATCTGGTATCCCATGTCATTCTAACCAACAGTACCCACAGGGTATCCTGTACCTGCTGAGAAACCTGCATCTACTGTACTAGTGACAGCCTTCCAGCTGTGCCTGCAGAACCTATCTGCTATCTCGCGACAGTCTCACCAATAGTACCCACTGGGTATCCTGTACATACACACACACACCCTAAGCCCCTCACACATACACACACACCCTAAGCCCCTCACACATACATATACAAACACACCCTAAGCCCCTCACACATACGTATACATACACACACACACACACACACCCTAAGCCCCTCAAACATACACACACACCCTAAGCCCCTCACACATACACATACACACACACACCCTAAGCCCCTCACACATACACACACACCCTAAGCCCCTCACACATACACACACACCCTAAGCCCCTCACACATACACATATAAACACACACCCTAAGCCCCTCACACATACACATATACACACACATCCTAAGCCCCTCACACATACACATATACACACACACCCTAAGCCCCTCACACATACACATATACACACACACCCTAAGCCCCTCACACATACACATATACACACGCACCCTAAGCCCCTCACACATGCACATACACACACACCCTAAGCCCCTCACACATACACATATACACACACACCCTAAGCCCCTCACACATACACATATACACACACACCCTAAGCCCCTCACACATACACATATACACACGCACCCTAAGCCCCTCACACATGCACATACACACACACCCTAAGCCCCTCACACATACACATATACACACACACCCTAAGCCCCTCACACTCTATTAGCTTAACATGTGAAAGTTATGATTTTACTTTTTTTATTTCTAGGATCTTTACTAGTATCATTGGTTTCAATTTCCCTTTAAGTTTAAGATAAACTACATTTACCACTAGATGGTTTATGTGATCTATAAAGTAATAACTATTGTGATAAAACTGTGTGAGCTTGAAATAATTTCAATATTAAATACATTTTATTTTAAGTATTTTTTGCTATCATTTCATCTGTTCACAACTAACCATGATGAATTATAAATTAACCATCACCGGTATTAGACTAATACTATGTGTTGTGGGGTTTTTTTTGTATCAAACTGTACTGCTCAACTGAGTTATGGAGTTTTAGCATCCTTTTCATAATTCTATCTTTTTGCTCATACTGTGCCATAAATCTAAATTTTGTTTCTTTTACTAGACAGTAATAAGATAGCTGGGATATTTTCATATTGCTCAAAAAAGATTTCAGTCTATTTCTAAAGCTTGCTCCAGATTTTATGTAACAATAATGGGCAAAGCCACCTCATATGTTACTCGGTTTGGTGGTCTTTATGTTGGTTTTGAAAATTTCAGAAGCGCATTAATCTAGCGCTTGACATGTATATATTATTTTAGATACAAAAACATCTAAATATAACACAAACCTAATCTGAAAAAAAATAAAACTAATTTACTCAGTAAGTACATGAAATATGTCCATGACTTATCTAGTACAAAATAAACGTGAGAGTGCATTACCATTCTTATTTAACAGATGTTCTATTCTAAAGAAAAGTTTTTTTTAAAAAATTGCATATTTTGGGCCAGATTACCAATGAAATGCTAAATATTGCTAAAGCGATATTTGCACTCAACTGAGTAATACCAGCGCATGCTAATGTGCACTGCTATTACAAGTGAGCTACAATGCGAATACAACCTCGTGTTCGCATTGCACAGAAGCATTGTGCTCAATAGAGTACATTTCCATAGGCTCCAATGGAAGCCTTGAACTAGCGCAGCGAAAGGGGTAAGTCGCGCAGTGTTTGGCAGCAAATCTGAATATATATCAATATGATTATATACATAAATATGTATGTGTTCTTATGTGCAGAAATATATGTATATAAGCATAATTACACCCCACAGCCACCAACTTTAGCCCCCAAAAACTGTCTAGTGCAGTTTTTTGTTTTTTAAAAATAGAATATTACTATTTCTTATTTAAAAAATAAAGCACTACACACTGTATTTTTGGGGCAATTGGGGCACATTTAAAAAATGACTTGTACTGGCTGGTTATTTATTTTTATTTAAATTTGCCCGTTTGCGGGTGCACTATAAATTAGCTCTCCACTTGTTATCTAGCCCTTTGTGTTTATAGTTGTCAGGTTTGTCAATGTTCACCAATACAGATGTGGGAATTCTGCTGAATAAATAGCTCTTAAAGGGATATGAAATCCAAACATGTTTATTTTGCAATTCAGACAGAACATACAACTTTAAAAAAGTGTCCCATTTTTTGTCTGTGCACATGCAGCTTTACTGTAGATTTCTAATATATAATGCACATTTTCTTAATGCAAAACTAATAATAAGCAATTAGCAAAAAATGCATAAATAAATACAAATCAGTACTTGACCACTTGTACATATAAGCCAATTGCAGGAAGTGCAGTGTAACCTACCATGATTCTTTGGTATCACTTCATTATTTGGTTTTGGTATTTGTTGACTGATATTTGGTGCATTTATTGACCTATATTATCATAACAAGATGCTGGAAAGGTGTTTTTTTAATCAAACACATAAGTAAATAAGATGGTATATATTTCCCCTTAGAGTCTGCATGGTTACATTCATTTCTTTCCATAAAATAAGAGATCCACTGAGCTTATTTTTGGTATGTTCTTCAGACCCAACAGGCTGTAGATCCTACTGAATTATATGGTGGGAGACTCCAGATCAGTTATAAACAGCTCCGGGTCTCAAGGACCCACACATACACTTTTGGTGTATTTGAAGACCTTAACAAAACGGACGAATGAGAGTGTACATAAATAAAGAAGTTCTGGGGCCTTCTATCATCATTGTGTGCTTTGTTATACTTTGTTTTGTGTACTGTAAACATAACAGTGACTTAAAAAGGACAAGCAATCTTTAATAACCAAAATACAAAAGTTATTCCATTGGCAACTATACTGTATGGTAAATCAATCAACTGTTTAATTATTGAATGCATCTTTCAGATAAAGAAAATCATGTTTTGATTAAGATGGAGAGTAGTTTATCATTTCTCTATTGTATATGAGCATTCATACTGTGGTCGGCAACACATTGGGGCCCATTTATCAAGCTCCGAACGGAGCTTGTTGGCCCGTGTTTCTGCCGAGTCTTCAGACTCGCCAGAAACAGCAGTTATGATGCAGCGGTCACAAAGACCGCTGCTCCATAACCCTGTCCGCCTGCTCTGATGAGGCAGACAGGATTTGCCGGAAATCAACCCGATCGAGTACGATCGGGTTGATTGACACCCCCCTCTTGTGAGCTGCTGGTGCAATGCTGAATACGGAGAGTGTATTGCTCTCCGCATTCAGCGAGGTCTTGCGGACCTGATCCGCACTGTCGTATCAGGTCCACAAGACTTTTGATAAATAGGCCCCATAGTCTGCTAGTTGTTCTAGTTAATTCATATTTTATGTCAAAAGAATTGCAATAAGTGTGAATGTACTTTCATATCTTTCAAATGTTTTTGCTTTCAATGACTTTTGAAAGGGATACTGGTAATTACAAAGTGTTTCTCTTGTCTTGCTATAGAAGAACATATCATCCAAGTCTAAACATTTTTAAAACAAATTAACATCTTATTTGCTGCAATTATTTTTTAATAGCCAAACTCCACCCACCCCTAGCCTTATTTTGAGTCTGCAAATCAAGATTAGCCACCATCATTATGCTAGTGTACAGTGAATTGTTTTGTAGTTCATATTTGATAAAGCCAATTAAGGAAAGAAATGTAGCAGCTCTTAGAATTAGAAAATCCTAACATTTCTATCTCAGAGAATTAGAAAATCCACAATATTCAGAGATACCTTACATGAAAAGGGGGCAAAACATATAATGAAAATATATTGCTAAGTTGTTTTACTATACATATAACTAAACATTTATATAAAATGATATGGTGTTTACTGTCCCTTTAAGTCAATATGAAAAATAAAAATGAAAATGTAGGACTATTACACCAACATTTATGGGTCAAAATGATTAGTTTCAATATTTATTGACTCAATAAAATAAAGTTTTCCGTATTTGCTACTTCTGATTCCCTTTGTTGAACAATGCTTGAGTTAGCATTTGGTTAGACATACTTTTCTTAAAATACATGAAAAAAATAGAACTTGGCATAAGTGAACTATGATTGTTTTCTGTTAATCTCACAGACTCCATTTTTTTTACTTATTTTGCAAAAAGCCCTATCTCTGAGACACAATTGACACTTGTAGCGTACACCATGAAAATGCTATTGACTTTATCTAGAAGAAGGAGTAATAACCAGGGTTTTGCAACAGCTTCTTCTTTCTGAGATTTAAGGGATTAGTAAAGGGTGATGTATTAGGGCAAGCAATTTATTATTTCTTCCGGATTTAAATGGTTTATTTGCATTCTGCATATAGTGTGTAACTGGCTACAAGTTTCTAAGTAACTTATTTGATTGTAAAAACATCATGGAAAAAAAAAGAATACAATTACTTATTCTTGAATGGATTTAGATGTAGTCGTGTAAAGGCATGAGAATTAGAGAGAAAATGCCAAGGTGTAAATGCTAACTCAAATACAGAGCAATTGTATTTATAATACATATAGCAGAAATATTAAAATACCATCACGACTGGCAATATATTAACCACATATTTCAATTCTTAGCGCTTAACATATATTCACCAACAGTATTTATTTCTTATGGTTTTACCATCACATTTTCTTTCCTAAGTGAAGGTTCTCAGCAGAGTCGTAACTAGAAACCACAGGGCCCAGGTGCAAGAATCTAAGAAGGGCACCCCCTACCCCCCCAAAAAAAGATAAATTTGATACATATAAAAAAAAAAAAATTACATTTAACACAGAAAAAAAAATGTGAATCAGATTACATGTCTGCAAAAGGAGGTACCCTGGCTCCACAGTCTGTGAGATGGTCTGACCCCCTATTACTGTATATAGCGACACAGTTTAACCCACTAGTACTGTATATAGTGAGTTAGCGACACAGTCTTTAATCTGCCGGTGAGATGGCTGGCCTGACCCTACCCACCCCAGTACTGTACAGAGTGACCACAGTAGTCTGTGACATGGTCCAGCCCCCCGTACTGTATATATTGGTACTGTATAGTGACACTGTTTACCCCCCGCCCCCCATGCTGTAGTAAAAAGGTCTGTAATTTGCTGGTTCCACAAACATACACACACACACACACACATACATGTATAAATGCACACACAGTCACATACATACATACATACACATAAACACCAATGGGTAAAACAGAAACACTAACCCCTGTATTCAGAGACACTAGTGAGGCATCATGTCACACTCACAGGATATCCATGCAGGCAGTGGCAGGTCAACATTTTTTATTTGGAAAAAAATTATTATTATTTTTTTGAGCTGGTCTCCCACCCTCAGGGGCCCAGTTGCAGTTGCGACCTCTGCACCCCCTGCAGTTTCGGCCCTGGTTCTCAGTTTATATTTGTACTATTTATCTAATAGATCTTTGTACATATCAAGACATGGTAGATTGTATGGGGGTATAGCTTTGTTTAGATACCTGTAGTAGGAATATAAACATAATATGGCTAGAATTAGTGGTAAACTTTATATACAGAAAATACATTACTTAAAGTGACACTCTGGTCAAAATTAAACTTTCATGATTCAGTTAGATAGCTTAAGAGACTTTCCAATTTACTTCTATTATCAAATGTTGCACATTCTTTTTATATACACACTTTTTGAGGCACCAGCTCCTACTGAGCATGTGCACAGGTTCATAGGGTATACGTATACTAATATTTAATTAGTTGATGGCGGTCACATGAATCAGGGTTTCGGCAAATTAGGGTGAAAACAATGTCAGAAAAAAAATCTACTGCTTAGTTTAAATTCAGAGTAAGTGTTATTACATTGTCTTTTTATTATGCACTTGCTAATTATGCAGTTCTAAAGTATTTAGTCCTTTAAATCAAGAGTTTGGTAAAAATGTATTTAGTTGTAGATTAAAGGGACATAAGACCCAAATTTGTTTTCATGGTTCAAATAGATCATACAATTTAAACAATCTTCCTTACTTCTATTATCAAATTTGCTTCATTGTCTTGATATCCTTTGTTTTAGGAGCAGCAATGCACTACTGGGAGCTAGCTGAACATATCAAAATAGCTAGTGGCAAGAGGCTTATATGTGCAGCCACCAATCTACAGCTAGCTCCAAATACTGTATTGCTGCTCTTAAGCCAACCTAGGTATATATTTCCACAAAGGATACATGTAGAGCAAAGTAGATAATAGAAGTAAATTTGAAAGTTATTTAAAATTGCATGCTCTATCTGTTAAATTAACTTGTGCATTGGTCTAGGTAATCACTGTGTATTTTTTAGTAGGGTCATGCAAGCTGCAGCATATGTAAATGGAAGTACATATTGTAGCCTCTCTGGGGACAGTAGGAAATAAATTGCAGAGGTAAGTTACAGGAAGAACAGTTAAATAAATTATTAAAGTACATCCTATTGTGTGGCTACTATGCTTAATTTAACATTTTATGGAGGATTTATGTTGGGTTTATTGCCTCTTTATGGATCTACCTGCATTAAGAATAATCAAATGGACTCAATAAATGTGCATTGGTAATTTTGTGTCAGTGGCTGACTTGAAGTGGGCACGTATAGTATGTGATCTCAACTAAACTAACATCTGGCACTTAGACATTGGGCCCCATTTATCAAGTTACTAAAGTAGCTTTGGGGTGCCAGCATTTCAGGCTTTTGCCTGAAACACTTGTTTAAGGTTGCAGTGGTTGAATGAAATCATCCTGATCCGATCCAATTGGGGGGATTAACTGCCCCTGCTTGTGGACGATTAGCCACGAGCAAGCAATGGCATTGCACAAGCAACTACTTGGTAAATGGAGCCCATTGAGTTTATAACAATATACAGGCAGACAGATAGATAGTACAGAATAAATATACTAATTTGTCTTGTATTTTTGCGGCATGTTACTTAAAGGGACAGTCTACACCAGAATTTTTTTTTTTTTTAAAGATAGATAATCCTTTAATTACCCATTTCCCAGTTTTGCATAACCAACACAGTTATAATAATATACTTTTAACCTCTGTGATTATCTTGTATCTAAGCCTCTGCAAACTGCCCCTTTTTTCAGTTCTTTTGACAGACTTGCAGTCTAGCCAATCAGTGCCTGCTCACAGATAACTTCACGTGCACGAGCACAGTGTTATCTATATGAAATACGTGAACTAACACCCTCTAGTGGTGAAAAACTGTTAAAATGCAATCTGAAAGAGGTGGGCTTCAAGGTCTAAGAAATTAGCATATCAACCTCCTAGGTTAAGCATTCAACTAAGAATACCAAGAGAACAAAGCAAAATTGGTGATAAAAGTAAATTGCAAAATTGTTTAAAATTACATGCTCTACCTGAATCATGAAAGCTTATTTTGGCCTAGACTGTCCCTTTAAGTAGATACGGCATTATACAGTTGGTCTGAGATTTTTTATTACAGAAGCTTCAAATTTGTAAGATACTTTATACTATGGTTCATAACCTAAAAAGAAGGATCCCTAGCACCACTGAATAAAATGTAACATAAGTTATCCTAGTAAAAGATGTAGTAGTAGTAGTCACTAATAAAGGTTGCAAAAATAACAATAAAAAACTAATAATGATAAGACTTAGGTAAAAAAGTCAGTGTATAAACTGAGAGCATTGGTTGATATTCACAATACGGAGGATGTTCAATATGCAGAGCACATTATTGCACAACTGTGTGCAATATCAGATACAAAGTAAACAGTTGATTAATGTGTTAAACTGCACAGTAATCTGATGATAATTTAGTTGGCGGTTTTGTTCTCTTTCGCCTACATAATGCTAAGGTGCTCTGTCAGCATTGTGTCAGTTCAAATGGGGTCACACCAATGAGGTCAATTCCAGTCTGTTAGAATAAAACTTTCACAAGAGTATTTTATTGGCTTTCTAATACAAGTAGAGCTACAACAACTAATTGATAAAATTGATAATAATCAATTATGAAAATAGCTATTAACAAATCTCATTATCAATTAGTTGTTCTATGCACAGCACCAGCTGCTTTAGAACAATGAACGTCTGCACACGATATTGTGTTTTATGGTTATGTCCTTAGCCTAATGGACGTCTACAGACGTTTACTTTTCACTTTTTCAGGACACTATGGGCTCCATTTATCAAGCAATGGTGGACAGGGGCGTATATATGCGCCCCCGTCCGCCCCAGCTCGCCTCTGGCAGGCAGCAATCCGCTGGTGATATTCAGCATTGCACGTTAGCACTAATGTACTATATAATTGAATCATCTACAAAACAATTATGCAAAGAGAAATCTAGAGTACAATGTCTCTTTAAAAAGAAAGCCAAAAACACTCTTACAGGATTTGCCATATTCAAATGGATTGGAATAGATTAGAAAGGAACTCTTAATTTAACATAATTTAACCACACCTTTAGATATAGTCAATAACACAGGTGACTCATTTCAATCATCAAAAGCTGAAAACACTTCAGAATTCCAAAATCTGCTGGTTTTAGCACAGGTGGATCAGATTCTGATTCTTCAAGAAGAGGAATCTTTAAAGGGACTAAAAACTTAAAATGATCTGAAAAGATGCATTTTTTCAAAAGATATGTATTATCAAATCTGTTTCTAGAAAATGTTACATTTTTTCAGTGATTTTACTGTGCACTAAGCTCAGGTATCCTATATAGCAGTTTGCATAACCCCTGACAAATACCTACCACCCCGGCTCTCTGAGCATGCAATACTGGAATGTGTGTACACAGGCATATGCACATATGCTACACACATGGCAAAAGATGTCACTGAAACAGTAATTGTTTTTATTAGTAGCATTTTTGCTAATACATGTGCATTGGGAATAAGCCACTTTTTAAAGCTGAAATGCATTCATGTGCATTTCAGTTTTATGTTCCTTTTTACCCCTGAACTATTATGCAGTATCTGTCTTGTCCATTACAAATCAATTGAGAGAAAAATGAGAATCCCTTTCCATTTGAAAATCATTTCAGCAGTGGCTTTTTGCTTATTTAATACATGTACATATTCTCTGATGAGCCAAGGGCACAATAATTTGATATGATGAAACATTATCTTTAAACTGAGGAAAACATTTGTTTTATATTCTATATACTCTGTTTTATGTCACTAAAATGCATTTTATTCAGGCATACATTTTCAATTTACATGTGCCTTGAAGGTTACATCTAAATCTTATAATAATAATAAAAAAAATCAATCACTTTATTTTTTATGACACACTGCTTCATGCTTCTCATACATATTTTTGTTCTCAATGGAGATTTGTTGTGCTAAATTAATTGTCAAAAAGGTGCAAAATACAACTATATGGTATCTTTCTGAGATATAACAGAATTGCCTACTGAGATCACTGCTAAGTTGGTTTAATTACTCCCTGCAGAACCTAAAAAGTAGGAAGACAACTTGGTGTTATATTTCTATGTGGCAGAAGTAAATTATCCTTTCTATTTTGCTTTCCAGCCTTGAGAAGACCCATCTGTTCTAGGTCTCTTTTCTTTCTCGCCTTTGAAATTAACATATTCCTTGCCTTAAAATGTTGGAGGACATTGCCATCTGCTACGACTAAAAAAAAATTGTCTGTCACAATGGATTTTTTTTTCTTCCATTACCTGACTGCCGATCTGTAGAGACATAAAATGCCAATGTGCTTCAATGCAATGCAAATCAGAAAGGAAAATCTTAAAACTGTATTACACTCTATTTTGTTGTCAATTTTTATTTCATCTATAAAAGTCCTTGTGTTTGTCACATTTCAGTGAACTAACAACTCAAGCCCTTAAAGTACCCTTATATAATCCCACTAATCATGCCTTAAATAAAATATCAAGGAAAACTATAAATATAACACAATACATATAAATGTCCTCAACTACTTTGTTGAGCAGTTAAAGGGACACTCAAGTCAAAATTAAGCTTTCATGATTCAGATAGAGTGTGCGATTTAAAACAACTTTCCAATTAACTTCAATTAACAAAATGTGCACAGTCTTTTTATATTTAATCTTTTTGATTCATCCGCTTCTACTGAGCATGTGCAAGAATTCACAGCATATACGTGTATGCATTTGTGATTGGCTGATAGCTGTCACGTGATACAGAGGGAGTGGAAATTGACATAATTTTGAAATTTGTCAGAAAAAAACCTACTACTCATTTAAATTTCAGACTAATTGCTATTGCATTGTCTTTTTTATCATGCATAAGGGATAAACCTCATAATATGTCTTTCTGTTTTACCTCACCACCCCCCAAATAAGGACACAACAATTGAGTTGGTAAAAAGACAGGTCACGGTCACGTTTATTAAAACGTAAAAACTTTAATGAAAAGGCAACTCTTTAACTTGAACTTTGTAAAAGTTCTATAACTCTTGGTGGCACATATCCCTATCTAACTATCCCCTACCAACAGCCGGTCAAAGCCCCATACCTACAGCGTAGCATGGATTGCAGACGCTTCTAGCATAGAATGGATGTAAATTTGCTGAGCTCTTCGGCCATACTTTGAGGAGGGGACCGGTACCTAGCGGGCGTCACCCCTCCCCATTTCCCCAAGGCCGTCACTCATCATTGACTGCTCGTTCCAGGGCTATGACCGACTGCCAGCTAGGGCACCACCACCAACCCAGAAGAGCGACCCCCCCCAGCTTGTCATACAACCCGCTGGTTGAGGGTGGTGGACTAAATTACAACCTGGGCTTACAGAGCTGATTCAACTAAACCTACCCAAGCCAGGGGAAAAAAAACCCTACCACCATGCCACCTTCAGCTCCTTGCCGCCAACTGCTGCTTCCTCAGGGACAGGCGGGAGGGGAAAATCCTCTCGAAGTCTGGAAGCAGGAAAAAGAGGCCGAGACCACTGCAACATGGAGCTATAAAGGTAAGCATACTCTCCGCCCCTCAGATTGCAACAAAGTAACAACAATATCCCTGCAAACTCCAGACTTCTAATCAGTTAACCCTTAATTTGTTACAGCCCCACTAGAGGGCCCTCCACTGTCATTTGTTGTTTATGTAAATCTATGGTATTTACTGGTCCTTTAAGGTTTTTCAAAACCAGAACTTTCTATATATCAGCTTCACATACAAAACACTTCTGTACACGAGCTTCAAGTCTTTTTGCAAGTTGCATTGAATTATTTCTGAGTTATAACAGACCGTTGTGATAAAAATATATTTATCATCTGCAGTGTGTTTCGAACATTTTAAATTTCGATCAGGAAACTGTCTACTGAGCTGTCTGTTTTATATTTTATAATGACATCACATTAAGAGGTATACTGTTAGACCACCATAAACAAAGGTTAAAGGGATATTGAACCCAAATTTTTTCTTTCATGATTCAGCTAGAGCATGCAATTTTTAGCAACTTTCTAATTTACTCCTATTATGATTTTTTATTTGTTCTCTTGCTATCTTTATTTGAAAAGTAGGACTGTAAGCTTAGGATCTGGCCCATTTTTGTTTCAGCACCTGGGTAGTGCTTGCTGATTGGTGGCTAAATGTAGCTTGCAAACATGATAACGTTTAATCAAGTACACTAACCTGACATTAAAGGGACATTAAACACTAAATACATGCTAGAAAGAATGATGCATTCAAAGAAAAGATTAGTCCATGACTAACATGTAGATGTATTTTTTTAAAGTTTCATAAGTTGTTTAACCCCTTAATGACCACAGCACTTTTCCATTTTCTGTCCGTTTGGGACCAAGGCTATTTTTACATTTTTGAGGTGTTTGTGTTTAGCTGTAATTTTCCTCTTACTCATTTACTGTACCCACACATATTATATACCGTTTTTCTTGCCATTAAATGGACTTTCTAAAGATACCATTATTTTCATCATATCTTATAATTTACTATAAAAAAAATTATAAAATATGAGGAAAAAATGGAATAAAACACACTTTTTCTAACTTTGACCCCCAAAATCTGTTACACATCTACAACCACTAAAAAACACCCATGCTAAATAGTTTCTAAATTTTGTCCTGAATTTAGAAATACCCAATGTTTACATGTTCTTTGCTTTTTTTGTAAACTATAGGGCCATAAATACAAGTAGCACTTTGCTATTTCCAAACCATTTCTTTTCAAAATTAGCGCTAGTTACATTAGAACACTGATATCTGTCAGGAATCCCTGAATAGCCATTGACATGTATATATTTTTTTTTAGAAGACATCCCAAAGTATTGATCTAGGCCCATTTTGGTATATTTCATGCCACCATTTCACCGCCAAATGCAATCAAATACAAAAAATCGTTCACTTTTCACAAATTTTTTCACAAATTTTTGGTTTCTAACTTAAATTATTTACAAACAGCTTGTGCAATTATGGAATAAATTGTTGTAAATTCTTATCTGGGATCCCCTTTGTTCAGAAATAGCAGACATATATGACTTTGGCGTTGCTCTTTGGTAATTAGAAGGCCGCTAAATGCCACTGCGCACCACACGTGTATTATGCCCAGCAGTGAAGGGGTTAATTAGGGAGCATGTAGGGAGCTTTTTGGGATAGTTTTAGCTTTAGTGTAGTGTAGTAGACAACCCCAAGTATTGATCTAGGCCAATTTTGGTATATTTTATGCCACCATTTCACCGCCAAATGCGATCAAATTAAAAAAAAAAGTTAAATTTTTCTCAATTTTAGGTTTCTCACTGAAATCATTTACAAACAGCTTGTGCAATTATGGCACAAATGGTTGTAAATGCTTCTCTGGGATCCCCTTTGTTCAGAAATAGCAGACATATATGGGTTTGGCATTGCTTTTTGGTATTTAGAAGGCCTCTAAATGCTGCTGCGCATCACACGTGTATTATGGCTAGCAGTGAAGGGGTTAATTATGTAGCTTGTAGGGAGCTTGCAGGGTTAATTTTATCTTTAGTGTAGAGCTCAGCCTCCCACCTGAAACATCAGACCCCCTGATCCCTCCCAAACAGCTCTCTTCCCTCCCCCACCCCACAATTGTCCCCGCCATCTTAAGTACTGGCAGAAACTCTGCCAGTACTAAAATAAAAGGTATTTGGCCCTTTTTAAAAAAAAAAAAAAAAAAAAAGCATATTTACATATGCTGATGTGTATGATCCCCCCTTAGACCCCAACCTCACTGATCCCCCACCTAACAGCTCTCTAACCCTTCCCCTCTGCCTTAATGGGCACCATCTTGGGTACTGGCAGCTGTCTGCCAGTACCCAGTTTTGCAAAAAATGTGCCTTTTTTTAAAAAAAAAAAGCCCTTTTCTGTAGTGTAGCTTTCCCCCCCCCACCAAGACCAACCCCCAACCCCTTCCAGATCCCTTAGATTATATTTTTAATATTAAAACTTTCTTATTTTTTCTTACTTTTAACTTTATGTTTTTCTGTAGTGTAGCGGTTCCCACCCGCTCCCGCCCCGTGCACGCGCCCGCCCACCAACCCCCGTGCATGCGCGCGCTCCCGTGCGCGCCCCCGTGGGTCCCGCCCCCGATCCCGCCCCCCTCCACTCCATACAGAGCATCGATGGCCGCCCACCCGCCTCCCACGTAAGCTCCCACCCACCAACGATACTGGCCATCGATGTCCGGTGCAGAGAGGGCCACAGAGTGGCTCTCTCTGCATCGGATGGCCAAGGGGGGTTATTGCAGGATGCCTCCATATCGAGGCATCACTGCAATAACCGGAAAGCAGCTGGAAGCAAGCAGGATCGCTTCCAGCTGCTTTCCAGACCAAGGACGTACGCCACACGTCCTCGGTCATTAACTGTATTTTTTTTGAGGACGTGTGGCGTACGTCCTTGGTCGTTAAGGGGTTAAAAAGTGAAAAAATAAGTGTAAAGTTTTAGTGTCTATAAAACACTGGGAGCTGCCATGTTGTAACTTGTGTTACCTTCTCTGCTGTGGCCAATTAGGGTCAGTTATAAATAGGTCACTAGAGTGTGCAGCCAATGGTTGTGCTGGATTTAACAGTGTTCTGCACTTCCATTTCTAACAGGAACTGAAAAGCTCACAATTTCAGAATGGAATTACAGGCAAAGAGGACAAAATAAATAATGAAAGTTTATTGCAGAGTTGTTTTATTATATACAATTTATCATTTTATATTACTATCTCAAAGTGTTTAATGTCCCTTTAAATATGAATATTTCACAATGTTCTTCACATAGTACAATGTGTTCTATTTATTCTTAAATACATATGTTTTTATATATATATATATATATATATATATACATATATATATATATATATTGTGGCAGCGCTAATGGGATTGGGTATGATGCAACCTATATTTCCCCACAAATTCTACAATGTTCTTTGTGGAATTGAAAAAGTACTTGTAATTGGGTATCATGGGCCTGTAATCCACTCTACAATTCGGATGTGGCATAGAATTGCAGGTGAGGAATCCAATTCAGGTTTTCCCTACAAGCTAAGGTTTTCTCACCCGCAGTTAATTAATGTCAATCATCTCTTTTTAAATAGTGTGTGCTGAGACTGCTAGTTACAACCTGCATGTGAAAGACAGATTTTATGCTGAAGTTGTGCCGCTGTCTTGAGGTTTTAGGCCTGTAAGTTTGAAAACTATTTGTAATTTTGCAGTTGCGTGGATGAGTCACACAACTTTAGTCTAAACTGCTGTATTTTGTTTAGTAAGTGGTATTGTGCAAGGATTTATTGTTGTTGTTTTTTGTTTTTTTTTAAACTTCCAACATGTGCAAAGAGCAGCAATATATACTTATGGCTTACACGCAAAGTTAGCGCACCACTCATAATCTAGCCCTGAATTCCTATTTAGCAGTGTGATTTTTTTGCTGACTGGTTCCTGAATGGGTAAATAAGCTTCACTTTTATTCTTAACCAATCCTGACCCCATTAAAAATAAATGATTAAATAAAAAATAAATAAACAATCTTTAGTGCTGCTGGCTTTTAGCAGTAACATATAGCTAAATCCAAAATTTCAAAATCCAAAGATTCTGAAATACATTTTTAATTAATATCTTTAAAAAAATTACAAAAAATAATATTTTTCCTGCAAGTCCCAATCTTCTCTGCTTGTGTCTGTTGTGTTTTTTTTTTTGTTTTTTTGTTTACTAAAATGCAAGTAATAGTCTATATGTATTTTAAACAGAAAATATTACCTTTCTGATTATAGTGTCTTGCAGATGGTATTATGTATACAAAAGTATTACCAGTCAATCAACAAATTCAAAAGTATTAAACATTATATAAAACTACCTTTAGGTTGCATGTAAAAGCTGTATAATGACATGTAAATATTGCCTAAACAACAAGATATTGTTGTATACAATTGGTCCCATCCCCTCTTCAAATTGTCCAATTTTAAAGATCCAAACATTCCAAAATGCAAACCTTTTCTGGTCCCAAGCAGTTTGGATAACATGTTTTCTAACTGTATAGGAAATAATCACTTGATCCTGGGAAGATCATTTTGGCAGCAACGTTCTCTATTTCCTACACCATTTAGACAATTAGCAATTCTTTTTGTAGTTTTTAGAATAAAATCACAAAGACAAGCAGAGTTATGTTACACTATCGCGAAAGGTAACAAACTTTTACAGATGTCTTATATGCAAAGTGCCAGCAATATAGGTTTGTTTATGCTTTAACTATGCACACAAAAAAAATTGGTTCTGCAAATTTTTAAACTTCTAAATTTCCAATTTTTAAGTAATCAGATTCTATCAGAGTTAACTTATTTTAGTAGCTTTCTTCAGTGTAAACAATTATAACATTCCAGGGGCCCAAATATACAAATTCTCCTAAAATCTAATGAGTTATTTAAGATTGATATAGCCTCCAACATTAAAATAAATTCCATACTGCTATAACTTGCAAATATGATATTAAAAATATTATTTTCTGACAATGCTCACATGATTTAATTCACACTGTTTTTATTTTACTGCAAATGAAACAGTAACATTAAACAAAAAGTCACCAAAAAGTTTATATCTCTAGACTTTTTTTTATCAATCAAATTGGACATATATTATCACGTGAGATCTGTTCCCATGTTACATTTCAAGTGTATTCATTTTTATTAATTACAAATACCACAATGACTATTGTGAAAAGTACTATACTTAAATTTACTTTAATTTGTCATAATTTATGGTAATAACCAATTCCCAAATGAAGTGCCAAACTGATGCCATATTTGCATATCCATTTATAGTCATCACTTTACACAAACTACAATAAAAAAAATACAGAATGAAATGTAAAATTAAAAATAAATATTCCTTATTAGCAAGAATAAATTATTCAAATGTTATAAATAATATATATTTGATTATGGTATTATTTTAAAGAATACCAAGTAATAGCCGAGAAAAATCTATAGTGCCATAATTTGCTTTATCAAATCCATGGTGAAATGAACTCTCTGATGAGATGAAATGAACTGCAATTATTTTATTCTTCGTGTTTGCTCATTAGGCTTTTCAGATTATTAATAGCTGTGCTCACACAGAAAATCTGTAAGTAAAAAATGTTATGCAACAGGATTTGAGAGTTGCCTTTACATCTCAATGCAAATGTAGACATTTTCAGTCTTTCAAACCAGTGTGTACCCACTAAACATTCCCCTGTACAGTTTCTGATTGGTGGTACCATACTGCATCATTTGACCAGCCCATTTCCTTCTGAAAGAAGACACCCGGCCTAGGTTATTGATAAATTAATGTACTGAATAATTAAATAAATACATTTAAGTGATGCAATACCTTTTTACATTGCCAATACACTTCCTGGCAAATAAGGAACATAACAGTTATATCAGCTTAGTACTTTGTGGGTTATTAAGCTGTAAAAATATGACCTTTTCAATATGGCCATATGATGATTTTTTTAAACAAAGTTGCAACAAAAAAATAATAAAAAACACTGTACTTAATGTTATGAAATTTGGAATATAGATTTTATGGTGTTGTGTACTCCTAGCTTCATTTGAAGAAGAAAATGCACTTTTGCTTTGTTTATATAAAGCTTTAAAGAGGCATTTTTATGCTGCTAGTAAATATGCAGTGGAATACAAATGTAGGATACTGAATTTGGTGAGCATTTGCAGTTGCAATTTTCATTACCCAATTAAATTA
This sequence comes from Bombina bombina, assembly GCF_027579735.1. Taxonomy (NCBI): domain Eukaryota; kingdom Metazoa; phylum Chordata; class Amphibia; order Anura; family Bombinatoridae; genus Bombina; species Bombina bombina. Next base: position 647,810,817 of record NC_069500.1, on the reverse strand, counting down.
TCATGTAATGGCAATTATGGAAGTTATGCTGAGGTTTTGTACTTAAAGGGACACTGAACACAATGTTTTTCTTCCATAATTCAGATAGAGCATGCAATTTTAAGCAACTTTCTAATTTACTCCTATTATCAAGTTTTCTTTATTCTCTTGGTATCTTTATTTGAAAAGCAAGAATGTACGTTTAAATGCTGGCCCATTTATGGTGAACAACCTGGGTTGTTCTTGTTGATTGGTGGATAAATTTACCCACCAATAAACAAGTGCTGTCCAGGGTCTGAACCAAAAATTGGCTGGCTCCTTAGCTTAGATGCCGTCTTTTTCAAATAAAGATAGCAAGAGAAAAAAAAAATGATAATAGGAGTAAATTAGAAAGTTGCTTAAAATTGCATGCTCTATCTAAATCACAAAAGAAAAAAAATTGGGTTCAGTGTCCCTTTAATTAGATTTTAATATATTTGAGATACTGTATATCAATCATTTGATATAGATTTGACAAGTTACAGGTACAAGTTCTCACCAAAGCTGTTTTAAACAACTACTTTAACAATCTTTGAAGTAAAAACATTTTTGGAATTGAAAAATGAATATATATCCTCAATTTTACATAGTTTATTACAACAGTGGCAGCAAGGAGCAAATCAATGATATATTTGGGCATGTTGTCGTTGTTATGTGTGTTTAAGATCTGAGAAATCACAATGAGCAGGTTAAGTGCAACATTAAAGGGACATGAAACCCAAAAATGTTCTTTCATGATTCAGATAGAAAAGAAGATATTTTTTTATTGGGTTACAAAATATATATCAATGTGTCACTTTTCCATCAGCTTATTAAGGATTTCTTTCATGTAACTTGTTGAAAGAATTGTGCTAAAATGTCATTCTGGATACAATACTCTCTATTTTCGGCATTAGAGATGGGATATCCAGATGTAGCAGTATTTATCCATGACATCTATCAAAGGCACTAAAAGAATAAATGACTGAATTGCATAGTGAAGGGCTTGAACTACTGTTTTAAATTATGACTAGTTTGTGCAGCGTAAAATAAATTGATCACCTTAGTGGAAATATTGTAATTCAGAACCAATTCAAACCCATGAATTAAAAAGCACTATATTTAGTTTTAAAACTATAATTAGTAAAACGTAGACATGTGCATGGCTAAAAAATTCGGTTCGGATCGATTTGATTCGGTTTGGATTTTTTCGAATTTCGGTTCGGATCGATTCGAATTCAGAAAAATTTGAATCAATTCGGTTCAGATTCGTTTCGGATTTATTCGGATTTGAATAAATTCGTCTGGATTTGGTTCGGTTCGGAATTTCGGTAAGTATTAGGTGGGATGTGCTGTGTATTAGACTAGTATTATGTACTGTATATTAGGTGTAACCCATAGCAGAGTGATATAACCTAATATACTGTAAAATACTAGTGTAATCCATGGCCATCCGAATCTACCAAATAAATCCGAATAAATCCGAACTAATTCGGATTTATTCGGTAGATTCGGCACTATTTTAATTCGGAAATTCGAATCGATCCGAATCCCGAATTTACCAAATTCGGCCGAATTTCTGAATCGATCCAAAATGAATCGCTCATTTCTAGTAAAACATATTTCAATTAAAGGGCCAGTGAAGTTAAACTTAACTGTATTGGAAAGAGAATGCCATTTTGACAACTTTCCAATTTGCTTCAATTATCAATCTTGTTTAGTTCTCTTGGTATCTTTTGATACCAAGAGTAATCCTAGGTGAGCTCAGGAGCGTGCACCTGTCTTTAGCTACCAGGATTACAACAATATTTATAGCAATGATCTGCATAGTTGCAAACACTGCTGCTATAGACTTCCAAAGACACATGCACGCTCCTATCAGACTACCTAGATTTATTCTTCAACAAAATATCCGGAGAGAACAAAGCAAACTTGATAACAGAAGTAAATTTGAGAGTTGTTTATATTTGCACACTCTGTCTAAACCATAAATATTTAATTTTGACTTTACTGGCTCTTTAAATATTTTAAGTGTAAAGTTGAGTATACACTTGTTCCTTTTTAAACAATTGTATTTTATTTTATTCCTACCTAATGGTTGGGAATTGTATCTGCTAAGCATTTTACACCGGAGAATAGAAGTGCATCTTTATCTAAAGTCAGCTGGATTTCACAAGCCAACTACACTATTTTTATAGCCAACTTGAACTGAGTCTGTATACTAAAGTTGGTTGTAAAGGATGACTTAAAGGGACCCTAAGCACTTTATACATTTCATGCACTTCCCTCTAATTATGGGTGCTGCCATTATGGAACCTAGGTTACACTGCAGGTATCTGAAGGAGAGTTACTGTGCATGTGCAAACACATCAGCACTGGAGTGTAGTGAAAGATAGATTTTAACATGGCAGGACCCATGACTAGAGGGAATAACCTCAATACTATGATTAAAAAATGTATTTAGGGCCAGATTACAAGTGGAGCACTATGTATTGTGATATTAGCGCTCCACTCTGTAATACCAGCTCGTGTTCGCATTGCTGGGAAGCATTGTGCTCATGAGAGCGCGCTTCTATAGGCTCCAATGAGAAGGCACAAGAACTTCAGCGCAGCAAAGAAGGTAAGTCGCACAGCAATGGGCAGCAAAAATAAATATATATGATTATATACATATATATCTATGTGTTAATATGTGTATATAAACCATTTTAACACATTAATATATATGTCTATAAGCATATACAGGGAGTGCAGAATTATTAGGCAAGTTGTATTTTTGAGGATTAATTTTATTATTGAACAACAACCATGTTCTCAATGAACCCAAAAAACTCATTAATAGCAAAGCTGAATAGTTTTGGAAGTAGTTTTTAGTTTGTTTTTAGTTATAGCTATTTTAGGGGGATATCTGTGTGTGCAGGTGACTATTACTGTGCATAATTATTAGGCAACTTAACAAAAAACAAATATATACCCATTTCAATTATTTATTTTTACCAGTGAAACCAATATAACATCTCAACATTCACAAATATACATTTCTGACATTCAAAAACAAAACAAAAACAAATCAGTGACCAATATAGCCACCTTTCTTTGCAAGGACACTCAAAAGCCTGCCATCCATGGATTCTGTCAGTGTTTTGATCTGTTCCCCATCAACATTGCGTGCAGCAGCAACCACAGCCTCCCAGACACTGTTCAGAGAGGTGTACTGTTTTCCCTCCTTGTAAATCTCACATTTGATGATGGACTACAGGTTCTCAATGGGGTTCAGATCAGGTGAACAAGGAGGCCATGTCATTAGATTTTCTTCTTTTATACCCTTTCTTGCCAGCCACGCTGTGGAGTACTTGGACGCGTGTGATGGAGCATTGTCCTGCATGAAAATCATGTTTTTCTTGAAGGATGCAGACTTCTTCCTGTACCACTGCTTGAAGAAGGTGTCTTCCAGAAACTGGCAGTAGGACTGGGAGTTGAGCTTGACTCCATCCTCAACCCGAAAAGGCCCCACAAGCTCATCTTTGATGATACCAGCCCAAACCAGTACTCCACCTCCACCTTGCTGGCGTCTGAGTCGGACTGGAGCTCTCTGCCCTTTGCCACGGGCCCATCCATCTGGCCCATCAAGACTCACTCTCATTTCATCAGTCCATAAAACCTTAGAAAAATCAGTCTTGAGATATTTCTTGGCCCAGTCTTGACGTTTCAGCTTGTGTGTCTTGTTCAGTGGTGGTCATCTTTCAGCCTTTCTTACCTTGGCCATGTCTCTGAGTATTGCACACCTTGTGCTTTTGGGCACTCCAGTGATGTTGCAGCTCTGAAATATGGCCAAACTGGTGGCAAGTGGCATCTTGGCAGCGGCACGCTTGATTTTTCTCAGTTCATGGGCAGTTATTTTGCGCCTTGGTTTTTCCGCACGCTTCTTGCGACCCTGTTGACTATTTTGAATAAAACGCTTGATTGTTCGATGATCACGCTTCAGAAGCTTTGCAATTTTAAGAGTGCTGCATCCCTCTGCAAGATATCTCACTATTTTTGACTTTTCTGAGCCTGTCAAGTCCTTCTTTTGACCCATTTTGCCAAAGGAAAGGAAGTTGCCTAATAATTATGCACACCTGATATAGGGTGTTGATGTCATTAGACCACACCCCTTCTCATTACAGAGATGCACATCCCCTAATATGCTTAATTGGTAGTAGGCTTTCGAGCCTATACAGCTTGGAGTAAGACAACATGCATAAAGAGGATGATGTGGTCAAAATACTCATTTGCCTAATAATTCTGCACTCCCTGTACGTTTATATTTACAAGGAGCACACAGTTCCTATAGACCGCAATGTAAAGGCACTTTTCAGTGCATTTTTTTTCTAACACCCCACTCCCACCAATTTTAGACCCCCAAAACGGCCTAGTGCAGTTGTTTTTAATAAAAAAAAAATGCTATTTTTTTAAATAAAAAACTATAATGCCCTCTATTTTGAGGGCATTTGGGGCACTTTTAGAAAATGAACCAGAGATCGGATCTCTGGGTAATTTTCTGAGCTTGCTGTAGCAATAACCAGCAACTTGTAATGGTTGGTTAATTATTGTGCACCCGCAAGCGTGCAAATTTGTTCGTTTGTGGGCATGCGATAATTTAGCGCCCCACTTGTAATCTAGTCCTTTGTGTTTAGTGTCCCTTTAACAACCAAGAAGAGCAGGCTTAGAGCTATTGAAATTGACATGAAAGTGTTATGTTTATGTTGGAAAGGCATATATGTGTAGTCACCAATCAGCAAATAACTCCCAGTACTGAATTGCTGCTCTAGAGCCTACCTAGCCTAGGTATGCTTTTCAACAAAAAACACAAAGAGAATTAAGTATATTTGATAACAGAACTCAGTTGAACTATCTCTTAAAATTGCATGCTCTATCTGAACCGTGAGAGTTACATTTTGACTTCCATGTCTCTTTAAAAAGACTCTGTCACTGATGTATGTTTCTACTACTGTATGTTAGAGAAGTCATTTTGTTTAAAAGAAAATAGCTAGCACATTATATATGTATCTATTTAATGCAGTATTTAAAAAAAAAATGGAACCACAGAAGTGACAGATTATTTTTAAGAAAAATGGATTCTCTATATGTATGTTTTCTCCAGTATTGACCCATATTTAAAGTTGTCTGACATGAGCAGTTTTTCCTATAATTTTTATTTGATAAACATGCTGCTTTGAAAGAGGTTAGTTGTACTTTAATCTAAAACTGTAAATAAACAAGAAAAAAAGGTCTTCTCAGAACATTTAGGAAGATGTTCCTGCATTCTTTGGAATAGTGTATTAAATAATTTGCGTTTCTATAATGAACCATTAAATGGGCTTTAAAGTCAAAATTAAAGTTTCATTGATCAGATATAGTTTGCAATTTTACACTTTCCAATTTACTTATATTATTATCAAATAGGTTTTTTCTCTTTGCATCCTTTGTTGAAGAGTAGGATCGAGAGCAGCAATGCACTACTGGGTGCTAGCTGAACATATATGGTGAGCCATTAACAAGAGACATATTTGTGCATCCACCAATCATCAGCTAGCTCCCAGCAGTACATTGCTGCTCCTGAGCAGAAGTAAACTGGGAGTTGCTGAAAAGTACGGTCCCTTTAAGAAGTAAGAAAATATATCATGCTATTACGCCCCAATTTTACTTTATGTGACAATAAAGTTATAAATAAAATGATATTCTCCTTCAAAAAAAATTCCTTACAATTGAATAATAGTTTTATATTTTTGCATTTAATTCTGAATGTTAAAATAAAAAAAACATTTCCCATGGGGCTGAGTTAGACAAGTTTTTTCACAGAGATTTTTTAACAGAGGTTTAAAGGGACATTATACACTCATTTTTTTCTTTGCATAAATGTTTTGTAGATGATCTATTTATATAGCTCATAAAGTTTTTGTTTTTTTAAAATGTATAGTTTTGCTTATTTTTAAATAACATTGCTCTGATTTTCAGACTCCTAACCAAGCCCCAAAGTTTTATGTGAATACCATCAGCTACCTTCTCCAGCTTGCTCCTGTTTTTGTAAAGGGTCTTTTCATATTCAAAAGAAGGGGGAGGGGGGAGTGTCTTATTTCCCACTTGCAGTGGGCTTTCCAGCTACCTTTTCAACAGAGCTAAACTAAGAACTTGTAAGTAAGTTTTTAAACAGTTTTATACTGGATTTTTATATCAGTATCTGTGCATCTTATTCTTTATAGTAGTGTCTATTACATGCAGCTATATAAAAATGAGTGTATACTGTCCCTTTAAGCAATCTTTGCGCTGTATCTCCACACTACCCCATTTTTGTGAGTTAGACAATGCAAGAGAGTAAAATAAATTGGGTATAAATATTGATACATATATATTTTCTCAAAGTTTGCCAGTTTTTAGTTTTTTTTCTAAAAACTAAAGGTTAAAAAAAGTTCTCTAAAAAGGCATTTTATTTTCTATCACTGTATTCAATTGCTATACAAAAAAACTAATGAACAAGTATTCTATAAAACCGGCATAGTTTAAGTCTCTTTTCATGAAAGCAATACCAATAAATTTTCAGAAAATATTACCATAATAGAACAAAGAATAAGTCTCTTAAGACATCTGAAATGTTCTTAAAATACTATCTAAAAGAGCTTTGGGGTGTAAAATGGCTCAAAACAGTAAGAAACAAAGTCATCAAAGAAAAACTCCGGTACAAAGCGCAACGTCCCCAGGTTATCACATTTCGTCATGATTGTAAACCTCTGTTTTATTACTCTGGCGTTTGTTGATTTGTTATAATATTCTTTTTTTCACCTGCAGGGAAAGATTGGTGCTTTCAGTCATATTATTAATGCTTTGTTGTGACTATTCAAAGTAAAGGCAGCAATAATACTGTCAAATTCCTCTGGGACTGAACTTCGACTAGAAAAGACTTTAAATCAAAGCCAGACTCACGCTGGCTACCAGGAGAGACTACGGGCTTCTGACACTGCCATTCCTAGATCTCTGGGATTGTTAGGATACAACATCAGCTTTTAGACATCTCATTGTCTGGAAAAGAATATTGAATAATAGTTTAAGTTAGATAACAACACAGTCCAGAAGTAGTTGTGTAGGATTTAACCATTAACATTGAGATCTGGAAAACGTATCAAGATCTATCATTAAAGGGACACTCAAGTCAAAATTAAAGTTCATGATTCAGATAGAGCGTGCAATTTTAAACAACTTTCACATTTACTTCCATTAACAAAATGTGCACAGTCTTTTTATATTTATACTTCTTTAGTCACCAACTTCTACTGAGCATGTGCAAGAATTCACAGAATAAAACGTGTATGCATTTGTGATTGGCTGATGACTGTCACATGATACAGGGGGAGTGGAAATAGAGATAACTTTGTAATTTATTTAACAAAAATCTACTACTCATTTGAAGTTCCGTCTAAGTGCTATTGCATTGTCTTCTTATCATGCATTTGTTGATTATGCAAATCTACAGTGTTGACTGGTCCTTTAAGGGGAATCTATTATGTGTGTGAAAGCTCTGTTTACATGAGACTTTTTATAGAACCATTAAATGCAGTAGAATTTCATCATTTACAAGTGCATAATTGTATTGTATTGGGTACTTATAAAGCGCGACTAATCATCCGTAAGGGTCTCAAGGTGCTGCTCATTTTATCGACCTCGGAAGACAATGTAATAACACCTAATCAGACTTTTAAATAAGCAGTAGATTTTTTTTTCTGACCAATTTATTTGTTATGCCATTTTCTGGCCACCTGTATCATGTGACAGACATCAGCCAATCACAGACTAGTATACATATACCCTGTGAGCATGTGCACATGCTCAGTAGGACCTTGTTTCCCAGAAAGTGTGAATATAAAAATTTGATTGTGTCTTAAAACTGCATGCTCTATCTGAATCATAAAAGTTTATTTTGACTTTAGTGTCCCTTTAAGCTATAAAAGTGAGAGACTGCCGAGTTCATAATAGAAACAAGGCATTTTTAAAATGATGGATAGATAGAATGACAGATGGATAGATAATATATATAGATATATAGAGTAGATAGATATAGATGATAGACATGTGATAGTTTTTCTTCTTTTTTATCTTTTAAATGGTTGATGGTAAAGGAATTACAGCATTTTTTCTTGGTGTGAAGAAATATTGTCTCTTGACAACAATAAATAATGGAATCAAATTTAGACTACTAAAACACAATAAAGGCCTTGAGTTCCATAGACATTAAAGGGACAGTCAACACCAGAATTGTTGTTGTTTTAAAAGATAGATAGTCCCTTAATTACCCATTCCCCAGTTTTGCATAACCAACACACTTATAATAACACACATTTTACCTCTGTGATTATCTTGTATCTAAGCCTCTGCAGGCTGCCTCCTTATTTCAGTTCTTTTGACAGACTTGCATTTTAGCCAATCAGTGCTCACTCCTCAGTAAATTCACGTGCATGAGTTCAATGTTATCTATATGAAACACATGAACTAACGCCCTCTAGTGGTGAAACACTGTCAGAATGCATTTAGATTAGAGGCGGCCTTCAAGGTCCATAAAATTAGCATATGAACCTCCTAGGTTTAGCTTTCAACTAAGAATACCAAGAGACCAAAGCAAAATTGGTGATAAAAGTAAACTGGAAAGTTGTTTAAAATTGCATGCCCTATTTGAATCATGAAAGTTTTTTTGGGCTTGACTGTCCCTTTAATGACTATCACTATTATTTCCTGCCTGTTTGGAATCTGCTGCCAGTATTCATTTTTGATTCTATAATTTAATTGCAACTGAATAGCTATCTATACTAGCAGGGGTGCTGGTGTTCAGTAGAGCAAGAGCACTACATAGCTTGTAATATTCCTTATATCATTAATAATAATAATTTATAATTATAAAGAGAAACTTTTATTAAAATCGGCACTGAGAAATCACAATTGCACGGTGAATGAACAAATAAATCATAATATGGCTGGTTTATTCCTCTTCCTTTTAAAATCATTCATATAATGGTGATACAGAATTTTAATATTGTACTGACAATTCTGTCAAAATTGTAACGCAGCTATAATAAAATATCACTTTGAAAACAACACATAATTTTGAATTTAGCCTTCCAGCTGCTTAACAACATACAATTCAAATGCACACGAGGAATAGTACCACAAATGCCCAGAGGAGGAAGAGGGGGCAAATGCACCCACAGAAAATTAGCTTCTTAAATCTGCCAATAAACCACCATTTTTAAAGTGATGTGTACTATAGCACATGTGTACTACAAGTAACTCTCTTTTGTTGCACGCTGCTATTGATATTTTACTTTTTTTGACCCCTTCCAGGAAAAAAAAAATTGACTAACAGGAAGAAATTTCAGAGATTTTATTGACATTGAATTGCTGCTGTTATAATGTTCTGTCATTTGTTATTATAATGAATGACATACGATATTAGATTTTGTTACACCCAGCAGCCTTTCATTACTATTTTATGATTATAAAAATAATGGGGCATATAATAATACAGCTTTATATTTACTTGGCACATAAAATTAATAGAAGAGTACAATTAGCCCTATGGCTTGAATTATTTTATGCCAACACTTTTGTACTAAGGGATAAGGGAATCATCCTGATTTTAACAGCCAATAGGATTTCAGTAGCTCTCATCCTATTGGCTGATTTGAATTTCCAAAATCAAATCAGCCAATAGGAATAGCGTACCTTGCATTGAAGATTAAGTAAACGGCGGCGACCGTATGAAGAGAATGCTCCGCGCTGGATGTCTTCAGGATGGACCCGCTCCTTTCCATCTGGATGAAAATAGGAGAGGCCGTCTGGATGAAGACTTCTCGCCGCCTGGATGAGGACTTTGCTGCCTGGATAAAGATAGAAGAGGCCACCTGGATGAAGACTTCTCACCGCCTGAATGAGGACTTTGCTGCCAGGATGAAGATCGTTCAAGTGGGACTTCAAAAACTGTAAGTGGATCTTCGGGGGTTAGTGATAGTTTTTTTTTTTTTAAGGGTTTTTGGGTGGGTTTTTGTTTTAGTTTAGGGTTTGGGCTATTCATAAACAAGTTAAATGCCCTTTTCAGTGGAATGGGTACCTTAGGTTTTTAGATAGTTTTTTTATTTTGTGGGTTTGGGGGGATGGGGGTTTGTAATGTTAGTGGGTCTTTGTATTTTTTTTTCAGGTAAAAGAGCTGTTTAACTTAGGGCAATGCCTTACAAAATGCCCTTTTAAGGGCTACTGGTAGTTTATTCTAGATTAGTTTTTATTTTGGGGTGCTTTTTTAAAAATTGGTATTAGAATAGGAATAATTTTTATTATTTTTGATAATTTGTTTGTTATTTTGTGTAATATATTTTTTTCCTTTTGGGTGGGTTTTTATTTTAAGATTAAGGCTTGGGCATTTCATAAACATGCTAAATGCCCTTTTAAGGAGCAATCCCCATACAAATGCCCTTTTCAGGGCAATGCATAGATTAGGTTTTATTTTATTGTTATTTTGTGGGTTGGTGGGGGGTTGTATACAGTTAGGGGGTGTTTGTTTTGTTTTGAAGCAAATGAGCTGTTCACTTTGGGGCAATGCCCTACAAAAGGCCCTTTTAAGGGCCCTTTGTAGTGTATTCTAGATTAGGCTTTTTATTTTGGGGTGGGTTTTTTTTTCAAAGGGTATTAGAATAGGAATAATTTTTATTGTTTTAGATTAGTAAATTTTAGTGTTTTTTATTTTTGTAATGTTAGGTTTTAGTGTAAGGCAGCTTAGGTTTTATTTCACAGGTAAGTTTGTATTTATTTTAACTAGGTAGTTAGTAAATAGTTAATAACTATGTACTAACTAGTCTACCTAGTTAAAATAAATACAAACTTATCTGTGAAATAAAAATAAACTTAAGCTAGCTACAATATAACTATTAGTTATATTGTAGCTAGCTTAAGTTTTATTTCACAGGTAAGTATGTTTTTAGTTTTATATAGGAACTATTTAGTTAATAATTGTAACTTTAATTTAGCTCTATTTTAATTATGTTAAAGTTAGGGGGTGTTAGGGTTACGTTAGGTTTAGGGGTTAATAGTTTAATTTAGGTTGTTGTGATGTGGGGGTTATTAGGTTTATTTAGTGGTAGTGATGTGGGAGGCTAGAGGTTTAGGGGATAATAACTTAATTATAGTGGCGGAGATGTCAGGGAGCGGCGGAATAGGGGGTTAATAGATGTATTATAGTGTTGGCGATATTAAGGTGCAGGGGAATAGAGGTTAATAACTTTAGTATAGTGGTGGCGATATCGGGAGCAGCAGATTAGGGGTTAATAGATTTATTTAGGTGTCAGCGATATCAGGAGCGGCAGATTAGGAGTTAACTTTATGTAGGTGTCGGTGATTAAACATAACTTTTTTTCCCCATAGACATCAATGGGGCTGCGTTACGGAGCATTTCATTCCGCGATCGCAGGTGTTAGGCTTTTTCCTGACCCGTTTTTCCCATTGATGTCTATGGGGAAAGCGTGCACGAGCACGTCAAAACAGCGCTTGAATTGTGTGCACTATGGAGCTCATCGCAACCATATTGCATGCACATGCCGGCTGTTTGAAAACTTGTAATGGCAGCGCTATAGAGGGTTAAATAACGCAACTTTTGTTGCGTTCGTTAATTTCCCTATAACGCGCATAACTTGTAATTTAGCTGTATGTTCATATCACTAAATTAATTTATAAGTTACAATTATACAAACGTTTTGGCACAACATTGTCACTTTAAGCCAAACAAAATATGCTTATGTTGCTTTAAAAGAGGTGTGCAATACTTAACATATAAAGCTGTTAACAGAAAGACATTATAAAAAGTAAAAAAAACAACTAAAATAGTTTGGCTTTTAACGAAGTCATTTCACCACCATACATTGGGGCCGATGTATCAAGCCGTCTACTTACCTGCATTCGCCGGCCCAATACGCTTGCCTACTATCGCCGCCGCAGACCTGAATACGTTCTCCAAAGTTATCAAAAAAGCTGTCAAGAAGCCGCGCACCAAGTACGGTGCGATGAGCAGCGGGCTGTTGTTAACTAACAGTCATCGATCTCGCTGCTCATCGGCTTCTTCGCAGCTTTTTTGATAGCCTGTCACTAAGCACCCACACTAAACACTACACTGTTTTACTCCCTAAACCGTTGCTCCCGGAGCCCCCTGCACCTAAATAAAGTTATTACCCCCTAAACCGCCGCTCCTGGACCCCGCCGCAACCATAATAAATGTATTAACCCCTAAACCGCCGCTCCCGGACCCGCCTCCACCTACATCATACCTATTAACCCCTTTCCTGCCCCCCCCCTACACCGCCGCCACCTATATTCCAGTTATTAACCCCTATTCTGCGGATCCCGGACCCCGGCGCAAATAAATAAATGTTTAACCCCTAAACTGCCGCACCCGGAGCCCACCGCCACCTATATTAAAGTTATTAACCGCTATCCTGCACCCGCTACACTACCGCCACCTATATTCCAGTTATTAACCCCTATCCTGCGGATCCCGGAACCCGTTGCAAATAAATAAATGTTTAACCCCTAAACCGCCGCTCCCGGACCCCGCCACCACCTATATTAAACTTATTAACCCCTAAACCTAAGTCTAACACTAACACCCCCCTAACTTTAATATTATTTTAATAAATCTAACTAAAACTTACTATTATTAACTAAATTATTCCTATTTAAAACTAAATACCTACCTGTAAAATAAACCCTAAGATAGCTACAATATAACTAATAATTATATTGTAGCTATTTTAGGATTTATATTTATTTTACAGGCAACTTTGTATTTATTTTAACTATGACAGAAAAAATTGGACCGCACAAAGTGATAGTGTGTCCAAAGAAAATGAGGTGCGCCTATTTTATGCTACTCCCTATGAGATGAAAAATTGGATCTTAATCTGATGTAATCATATAAAAAATTATAAAAATATAATAATCAAATAATAAAAAATGATGATAATAGTATCCTTTCATATAATATAAAATGCTCCTTTGTAGATATATACCAAATCAACAGCAAGTATATAGTATAAACTAATAATTATTATTAATTATATATACTTAAACACAGTCCTTGATGAAAGTGGTATGAAATTAAATGTCCATTGGTGCCAATGATGTCACAATTCAAAATATGTGAAAATCTGAAGGGACCCAAGAGGGTAGCAGCTCTCTCCACAAAAAATGATGACAATATCCCTCGTCCAAGAAAAAGACAAAGAAGAGGCGCTCTGGTGCAGATAATCCTAAAATATATGAGGACAACCACTATAATCACAAACTCAGTACTCACAAGTGTATTTGCACATGCAGTGCAATAATTGGCAAGCCGAAGCTTCAGAGCCGCTTGGCTGACTCGCTCAGGTCCGGTCAGCTGCTTGCAGCAGTCACGTTCCAATAAGTAAAGGTATGAACCTGTAATGTAAAGGAAGAAATACGCCCTTGGTGTAGAATACCCCGACCATTGCCGGACACACAACTAATAACGATGAGCTTAAACTCACAAGCGGAGTTGCACAATCAGTGCAATATCGGGCAGACCGAATCTTTAAGAGCCGTTCGACTGACTCCCTTTAAGTAAAAGAGCTGTTTCCAAGGTTTTCTGAATGATTGTTCAGGGCTGACTGCTGCTCTTGTAGGCAAACTGCTTCAGGTAGAGTCAAACACTCCTGCTATTCCAATTGGAGTTAGCGAACACAAAGATTAATGATTATTTTACTCCAAAGCTTTTAGGTAGAGAATAATATCTCAAAGCAAGGTAGAACAGATAAAAAACTTTTATTAAAAACTTTAAAAAGTTGCTTTGCAACGCGTTTCTCTGCTGCAATGCCGTTTCATCAGCCAATCAGATTGAAGTTCAATCCGATTGGCTGATCCAATCAGCCAATCGGATTGAACTTCAATCTGATTGGCTGATTGAATCAGCCAATCAGATTTTTCCTACCTTAATTCCGATTGGCTGATAGATTCCTATCAGCCAATCGAAATTCGAGGGACGCCATCTTGGATGACGTCATTTAAAGGAACCATCATTCATCATTAGTCCGTCGGCCAGGAAGGATGCTCCGCGCCAGAGGTCTTGAAGATGGAGCCGCTCCTCGTCGGATGGATGAAGATAGAAGATGCCGCTTGGATGAAGATATCTGCCGGTTCGGATGTCCTCTTCTGCCCGGATAGGATGAAGACTTCTGCCGGTCCAGATGTCCTCTTCTGCGAGGATAGGATGAAGACTTCTGCCGGTCCGGATGTCCTCTTCTGCCCGGATAGGATGAAGTCTTCTGCCGGTCTGGATGTCCTCTTTTGTCCCATCGGATGAAGACTGGCCCGGCTGGGTGAAGACGACTCAAGGTAGGGAGATCTTCAGGGGGTTAGTGTTAGGTTTATTTAAGGGGGTTTGGGTGGGTTAGAGTAGGGGTATGTGGGTTTTAATGTTGGGGTGTTGTATTTTTTTTACAGGTAAAAGAGCTGATTACTTTGGGGCAATACCCCGCAAAAAAGCCCTTTTAAGGGCTGGTAAAAGAGCTGGTTACTTAGTAATTTAGAATAGGGTAGGGCATTTTTTTATTTTGGGTGGCTTTATTATTTTATTAGGGGGCTTAGATTAGGTGTAATTAGTTTAAACTTCTTGTAATTCTTTTTTATTTTCTGTAATTTAGTGTTTGGTTTTTTTGTACTATAGTTTATTTAATTTAATTGTAGGTAATTGTAGGTAATTTATTTAATTAATTTAATGATAGTGTAGTGTTAGGTTTAATTGTAACTTAGGTTAGGATTTATTTTACAGGTAATTTTGTAATTATTTTAACTAGGTAGCTATTAAATAGTTAATAACTATTTAATAGCTATTGTACCTAGTTAAAATAAATACAAACTTGCCTGTAAAATAAAAATAAATCCTAAAATAGCTACAATATAATTATTAGTTATATTGTAGCTATATTAGGTTTTATTTTATAGGTAAATATTTAGTTTTAAATAGGAATAATTTAGTGAATAATAGTAATTTTTATTTAGATTTATTAAAATAATATTTAAGTTGGGGGGGTTAGGGTTAGGGTTAGACTTAGGGTTAGTTAGTTTTAGGGGTTAATAATTTTAATATAGGTGGCGGTGGTATAGGGGGGGCAGTATAGGGGTTAATAATTTTAATATAGGTGGCAGTGATATAGGGGGGCAGGATAGGGGTTAATAAGTTTAATATAGGTGGTGGCGGGGTCCGGGAGCGGCGGTTTAGGGGTTAAACAATTTATTTAGTTGCAGCGTGGTCTGGGATCTGCAGGATAGGGGTTAATTAGTTTATGTAGGTGGCGGCGGTATAGGGGCAGCAGATTAGGGGTTAATATGTATAATGTAGGTGGCGGCGGGGTCCGGGAGCGGCGGGTTTAGGGGTTAACATGTTTATTATAGTTGCTGCGGGGTCCGGGAGCGGCCGTTTAGGGGATAATACATTTATTTAGTTGCGGCGGTGTAGGGGGGGCAGATTAGGGGTGTTTAGACTCGGGGTACATGTTAGGGTGTTAGGTGCAGACATCTCCCATAGGAATCAATGGGATATCGGGCAGCAGCGAACATGAGCTTTCGCTATGGTCAGACTCCCATTGATTCCTATGGGATCCGCCGACTCCAGGGCAGCAGATTGAAATCCATGTACGCTGGCCCAGAATAGTGGCGAGCGTACCTGGTAGTAGTTTAATAACTATCAAAAGTAGTCAGATTGTGCCGAACTTGTGTTCGGAACATCTGTGTTGACGTAACCATCGATCTGTGTCGGACTGAGTCCGGCGAATCCAAGCTTACGTCACTAGATTCTACTTTTGCCGGGCAGTAGGGGTTGATAACTAAGGCGAATCAGCCTCGCCACAAATACGCTGCGGAATTCCAGCATATTTGCGGTTGATGGCTTGATAACTAGAGACCATTGTGTGCTGTTACATAGATCTCAGATTATCCATCTGTGTATAAAATAGAATAAAACTTACAATGCAATAAAACATCACATGCAGCAAGACTTTGAAGCATCATAAAAGGGGATAACATGACTGCAACCTTGAAATAAATACATGGCAAGTGTGTGAGGAAGCAAGATAATGAAACAGAGCACAATGCAAAAAGACAGATAGTTCACTGGATAACAGCAGCACATACTGATGCAAGCCCCATCCGGGCAACCGATTTCATTTGACAGTTTCATCAGGCTTTTGTTACAATCTGTCCCAGACAAAAAAAAATAGAGGTTGCTTCGACCTAATCCTTGCATTGTTATATATTTACCTTTTCCAGAAAGTAGAAAAATATGAAGGTATCAAGAGACTGATATACCAAATACATTTTATCCTAAGAAATATTGCAATACATTTTCTTTGCTTGTTTCTTTACTGAGAATAAACCCTTTGTTATATCCTTGTGGGGCATGCCACTGTCTACCTATAAGATAGTGGTTGATTTTAAGCCAGTGAGCAATCAGGCCTTAAAGGGAAAAAATATTTCACAATTCAGGTAGAGAGTACAATTTTAAACTTAAACTTTCTAATTTACTTCTATTATCTAATTAGTTTCATTCTCTTGGTAACATTTATTGAAGGAGCAGCAATGTACTACTCGTTTCTAACTGAACACATCAGTGAGCCAATGACAAGCGGTATATATATATATATATATATATATAAATGCATCCTCCAATCAGCAGCTAGAACCTAGGTTCTTTGCTGCTCCTGAGCTTGCCTAGATAAACCTTTCAGCAAAGGATAACAAGAGAAGGAAGCACATTAAATAATAGAAGTAAATTGGAAAGTTGTTTAAAATTGTATTCTCTATCTGAATCCTGAAAGAAGAATTTTGGGTTTCATGTCCCTTTAAGACCCACTTACACTTCCTGTAAGCTTCGTAATCAAAATAAAAAGCTTTAACTTTTTTTCCATGCAACAATATTTGTAACATGTTTAAACAGTGCTATTTCATATGTATAATAGATTTGTTTTCTTTTACTTTAACAAATATGCTATTTTAAAATAAATAGTCAAAGGAATAAAACAATAAAAAGGTTCTAAATGCTTTCTAATAAGAGGATTTTTAACAAAAAAAAAACCTACTAAAATGCAATAATGAAATAAAATATAAAATCATTAAATGATACTTAAAATGGTCTCTGATTATAGTGAAATGAGCTCTGTACCATAGAGAGCAGTGTTTCTCAACTGGGGTTCTCAAGTACCCCCAAATGTCCAGGTTTTCATTATAGCTGAACTAGAGAACAGGTGAAATAATCAGCTGATCAGTAACCATGGTAACTAACCTGCTCTCACCCATAGCTGATTATTTCACCTGAACACTGGTTCAGCTATAATAAAAACATGGCCTGTTAGGGTTACTTGAGGACCACGGTTGAAAAACACTGCCCTAGAGCAATGCTTCTCAATTCCAGTACTTGGGCATACTAACATGTCAGATGTTAGTATTACCCTTTTTGACAGAAGGTTAATAATCAGTTGATTATTTCACATATGCTGTACTTCAGATATCCTGAAAACATGGCCTTTTAGTGTGCCCTGAAGAATGGAATTGAGAAACACTGCCTTAGTGTACTAAAAAGTAAGTGACTAAATTACTTGTTAAATGTATTTCTTCACTGCAGCCACTATTAAGAGTCATGTGCTTAACTTTACAAATAATCACCTCTCCAGTAATAAAACAGTCTCTAGCCTAAATCATCATATAGTTTGTTGTTTCCAATTTAACTACATTAAGAGTATAATATGATTCAACTTTGCATTTAATACTAAAACTAAATTTAAAAAAATGCCACTGTACTTGTAGAAAATCAAAGTCTTAAAATAATGAAAACTAGTGATATAAGCTTTCTTGCCTCCTGTATATAAAATAATATGTAGGCAGTTTAACAGCTCTCAGAAGTTTAGAATGTATACTTGTTAAAAGATTATAAAATAATATATCCAAAAAAAATCCACACGTTTTTTTAAATTTTATTTTTCCAGAAAACAAAATGTTGATAAGTTTTTCAACTGTAATAAAATATGGCCAATGATTGATGATCTTAGTCCTTACAATATAATAATGCCCCTTAAAGAAAACTAAATCAATAGAAAGATGTTTTAAGCCTGTGATGAACAGCCAATATCACTCATGTCTTCAGAAGGGAAACATGATCATTTTCAATCCTAATATTGAACACACAGCAAAACTGGAATACAAATATAAGACTCTTTTCTGCTTTAGAGAAATGGATGAGTCCTAAAAGGGGGGGCCTCTAAAGTTCCATTCGAGCCCTAGTCTTACTCTTGGTCTAAATACTCAAAGCATACACATTTCCTATGTTTTTCTTATGTTCATACAGAATCTTCATTGTAACGCCCAATGTATTGCACCATTTGGCAATATTATTGTGCTTGAATTTTCATTACAATGGGTTGGGTGTAAGCAGGAAAAAGTTTCTAATGATGAAATATTTCAGTAGTAATGTATGTTTAACTGAGTAAGGATGGTGTGAAAAGTACTTCAGAAGTACTTAAATATGTAATAAACATCTCTGATAGGCCTAATAAGGTGTATGGTCCTAATTTTAAACAATCCTTTGTTAATTAAAGGTACAGTCAACACCTTGGTCATCTTAAAGTCTTACCTTAGATTAGCAAATAGCCTTGTGCACCTTTTCTATATCAAGCAGCAGGAATGGTAAAAAAGTTATTTTACAATGAATATTATTTATGGCCACTATGAAATGGCTTTGAAGCTTTGCCCATTGATGACATCATGATCTGGGCTGCATATGGCGTCCAATCACAAAAGGCTCCATAGTTGGATTCAACAGACTGTTAATGCTGTTCACCAGAGTGCCTAGATGCAGCCAGATTGTGATGTCATCACTGGGTGGAGCTTGGCAGCCATTTCAAAGTGGCCAGAAACAATATTCATTTTAAAATACATTTTTTTATTGTTCCTGCTGCATGATATAGAAATGGGAGCATGAGGCTATTTGCAGTTTAATACAAGGTAAGACTTTGACATGACTAAGGTGTAGACTGTCCCTTTAACTATATCTTTCTCTGCTGTCTAGTAAGATTGGTTAAGATTAATTCAGCTTTGGTTTTGGAGTTTGTTATTACATAAACTAACATGTAGGGCTTATGTATAATAAGTCTATATTTATTTTAACCCCTTCACCCAATAAGACGTGTATATTAACGTCTTGCTGTACTTTGCCTATCGTATTGCAAGACATATATACGTCTTCACTTCAGGAAGCTCCAGCACTCTCGGCTGTTAAGTTACAGTCGAGATCTGGAGTTCCTAAAGTTTCAGCCATCTGCCGCATATGGAGCCGGAGCGAGATCGGTACTCCGGCTCCATATGAAGGCAGATGCCTGATCGTTACAGACGGTGGCAATAAAAGAAATAAATGGACAGGGAGGGATGGGGCAGCTACACTACAGAAAAAGTGGTAGGGCATTGTGTGGGGGTCCCTAACTAAGGATCGATGGAGGGAGGGAGCAGGGGGGACACTACCGGAAAAAAAATAAGGATACAAAAATTAAAAAAGCAGTTTATACAGTAGGTACTAACAGACAGCAGGGGCATTTATTTGCCACCTTTGGCCCCCTACATCAGATGGGACTATAATGTCAATGGGGCAGCCTTGCTCAACTGTGGACACTGTTATGTATTCCCTTGTACCTAATCAAATTGAAGTATCACTGAGAACTGGTAATGTAAACACTAATATATGTAAAGAGAAGGAGACTTTTTCTGTGGGTAAAATTTGATACATAATATTTCAGATTATGAATTAAGTGTGAATGAATCAACATTGTTGAATAAAAGTTTGTCTTTTTCAGTTTCTAGTGAGGTTGATGAGTTTGAATTAAATAAAGATTTACACATTTTTTTTTAGAAAAATTAAGCTAAAAGCTTATTTTGGAACTAATTCACCAAGAATAGCCACACAAGACACTATGGATCATGGTTTTAATAAGCCCAATAAATATGGCATTAAAAATAAGAGTAACTTCACACCTCTCACTGTTTCACATAGTATATCCACATACACAGCATTGGTTCAGCAAGACATTAATAAAGCCCTACAGACGAATAAGAAATGTACAACCGGGCAGTATTTCAAGACATGATAGACAAGCCTTATATATGCTGAAAAGCAATACCAATATTTCCATTATGAATAAAGCTGTACAAGAAATTTTAAATCAATTGCAAGACACTCAGATATACCAGAGACTAGACGCAGATCCAACCAATAAAATAAAAAAATAAATTGAACATATAACTATGAAGGCTGTGAAAAGAGGTATCATCACAGACACATTCAGAAATGGCCTTTTGATGCAACATTCGATTAAATTCAGTTTTTTCCAAAATTGCCATTTTTCTTGACAAGGTATTACAACCTTCAGTAACCAAAATGACTTCATATTTAAAAGATACAAGTGATTTTTTGGAAAAATTGAACAATATGGACTATGTAGGGGACAAATGTATTATCTACACCCTTGATGCATGTAGTTTATACACATCTATTAAACATGTGAGTGGCACAACATCCGTACAAGCATTGTTGAGAACTGAAGGTTATTATAGTGAGGATCAAATCAATTTCCTTATAGAACTCCTTGACATTATTCTGTATCAGAATTATTTTCTCTTTAAGGATACTTTTATCAGCAAAAACAGGGCATTGCTATGGGCTCCAATGTCGCCCCTACATATGCCAATATATTTATGGGCAGCTGTGAGGAGCACTTTGTGTATCCTCACAAGATGTTCATACGCTATGGTGCCTCCTGGTGGAGGTACATAGACGATATTTTTGGCGTATGGAGGGGCGACATTGAGAGCCTATTATTATTTGTAGATGACTTAAATCGATCAGTCTTGGGACTGAAATTTACATTAACGACGAGTGAAGTCTCTTAATTTGTTAGATACGGTAGTTTACAAAGAGAAAGGTTTCCTTAAGACTGACCTTTATACTAAGCCAACAGATCGGAATAGCCTACTCAGGTATGACAGCCATCACTCTCCAAATGTCTTTAAAGCCTTACCAAAAAGTCAATTTTTACGTGTCAAAAAGATAGTTAGTTAGAGACCCTAAATTATGTCATGATAGACTAGAAGAGATGGTAATAAATTTAAAAGAAGGGGTTATCCCAACTATCTGGTAGATAAACAGAAACAAGAGGTTATGCTACAAAAGGTACCTGAACAGAGAAGGGATAATAAAGAGGATAGGTTGATCTTTATAAGTAAATACATGACTGACTAAGGACCTAATGTAATTTTACTTTAAACTGCAAAGGCTGGAGCACCCTTTCTTTGTTCAGAAATAGCAGACATTTATGGCTTAGGAATTACTTTTTGGGAAGTAGAAGGCCGCTAAATGCTGCTGCGTACCACACGTGAATTATACCCAGCAGTGAAAGGGTTAAATAGGTTGTTTGTAGGGAGCTTGTAGGGTTAATTTTAGCTTTAGTGTAGTGTATTTGACAACCCAAAGTATTGATCTAGGTCTATTTTGTTATATTTCATGCCACCATTTCACCGCCAAATGCGATCAAATAAAAAAAAAACGTTCACTTTTTCACAAACTTTAGGTTTCTCACTGAAATTATTTAGCTCATGCAATTATGGCACAAATGGTTGTAAATGCTTCTCTGGGACCCCCTTTGTTTAGAAATAGCAGACATATATGGCTGTGACATTGCTTTTTGGTAGAAGGCTGCTAAATGTCTCTGCGCACCACACTTGTATTATGCCCAGCAGAGAATGGGTTAATAAGGTAGCTTGTAGGGTTAATTTTAGCTTTAGTTTAGAGATAAGCCACCCACCTGACACATCCCGCCCCTGATCCCTCCCTGACCCCTCTCAAACAGCGCTCTTCCCTCCCCCACCCCACAATTGTCACCGCCATCATAAAAAGCTTTTTTCCCCCTTTCAATATATATTCTACAGTGTAGGATCCCACTTAGCCCCCAACCTCCCTGATCCCCCCCAAACAGCTCTCTAACCCTCCCCCCTCTACCTATTTGCACCAGACCGCTGCCAGTACCCAGTTTGTTATAAAATTGCCTTTTTTTATTTAAAAATAAAAAACACATTTTTCTGTAATGTAACTCCCCCCCTCAATAACCTACCCACTCCCAGCTCCCTTTGACAACATTTACCCCCCTCTCCCTCCTTCCCTTTCACTTTACAGTTCCATAGTTTAGTGGTCCCACCCGCTCCCGCCCCCGTGCCTGATCCCGCCCCCCTCTTCCCACTGCACCAGATATCCTCCAGCGATGGGTTGCCCACCCGCCTCCCTGTTATGGCTCCCACCCACCAACGATCGGCACCATTGCTGGCTGATGCAGAGAGGGCCACAGAGTGGGTAAAAAAAAAGAAATTGCAGGTGGGTAAAAAAAGGGAATTGCAGGATGCCTCAATATTGAGGCACCGCTGCAATACCCTGAAAGCGGCTGGAAGCGATCACGATCGCTTCCACCGATTGAAACCCCTGAGGAAGTACAGGGTATGTCCTTGGTCATTAACCCCTTGAGTGCTAACGACGGCTCTCAGCCGTTGCAGTTTCCCACCCTGGTGCTAACGACGGCTCAGAGCCGTCGCTAGCACTCTCCCACCTTGAGGGAGATCTGGGGGCTCCCACCTGCTCCTACCCCGCAATAGGGCCTGCATAGTGACAGGCATCGCCGGGGCTTCACGTTTTGCGTGATGACGTCATGCGCAATGACGTGATGACATCACTGCGCAACTTTATTTAAAAATTACAATACAAAGTATGGGGAAAGGGGGCTGTATCTCAGGCATCTAAGCAGCTATAGACCCCCCAAGACCCACCATTGGAAAGGTAATCACCTAACCTTTCCAACTGTGTAAGTCTTGGGGATCTGATTTTTTTTTTACAAAAGTTAAAAAATAAAAATTTCAACAACAAAAAAAAGTTAAAAAAAAACTTAAATCACATTAGCACCCATGTGGGAAAGTGCTTAGCACTCAAAGGGTTAAGTGACAGTTTTTGTAGGACGTACCCTGTACGTCCTTGGTCATTAAAGAGTTAACTAAAACAGATTTATACCTCCCTTGATTGCCAGTAACACACAAGGGAAGCATTTTATCCTAGCTGCCAATAACACACAAACCTTTTTTACCCCTGTATCTGCCTGTAATATAAAGTACTGACATATTTTGCTTTACTTTTAATTTCTGCTCAATGTTGATAAAAAAGCAAATTTAAAAGCAAGTGGATAACATAACCATATAAACAGGGCTCAAAATTTCAAGAACTAAGCTACTAGCCAGCCCAAAAAGATACTCACCACTTTTGATCCCACCCACTACCCCACCACACTCACTAACCCTCCTCTTTGCATTTGTTTAGCGAATGTGAAACTCTTTATTGTGCAGTAATTTTTAAAATATTGTTTTTGTTTTATACCATAAATTAAATAATGCACATACAGTAATAAATTAACAAAAATAAGTGCATAGTAACATCAACTAGGGTTATAGGGAAGAAAATGTGACGTCATAGCAGACCTGGAATTTTTTTTTATCATCTCTCATCTATCTTTCTCCACTACCTCCTCTCTTCAATTTCTCTTTTTACCCCTCCCTTCTCGCTCTCAGGCCATACCTTCTCTTAGCACTCTTTCTCTCCCCTCTCTAAAATCTCTTCACTCTTTTATTACCCACTCTTTCTTAACACAATATTTTTCTCCACTTTCACTTTTCCTCTCCAATCTCTCTATGCCCCCTCAGAAGAAACAGTCTAAGCACTAATGGGGTCCCTATAGCCCTAGAGGAATAACATATCCTTACCTTTCATGGATATATAATATCCCTTTAGATGATATTAGTAGACATTCGCTCACTAACTTTCACTCGCCACTGTTACATTTCCACTCGCCAATAGCTAGTGGGCTAGTGGAAATTTTGAGCCCTGGTATAAACACAGAATGCAGAAAATCGCTAGGAAAAGAGTGGCCAAGGGAAGAGCACTTTTAAATTGTACAGCAGAAAGCAACCAGTCATATACATATATTGAATACATAATTCCTTGTTCCATTTTTTTTTTTTTATTTATAAATTTTTATTGAATTATACAAGACACTGACAACCATAAAATAATATATATAGTTAGCAATAATGTAAACTGGTTTGCTGTAAGTAAAATATCAAAATCGATACAGTCTTCCAGTGTCCATTAAAATCTTTTAAATCAATGCTTGAAGAACAAACAATATTTTCAAAGAGAAAGAAAAGTAGAAGGAAAGAAGAGTAAAAAGAGAGGTGGAAAGAAGGAAGAGGGGTGGAAAAGGAAGGTGGGGGGGGTGGGAGGGGGGGGGGGGAAGGGAATCCCTGTTCTCTTATCCACTGGTGGTATCAGTGTTCGTAGTGATCATCTCCCAGTAAAACTTTACATTATGGATAGTGTCAGCTCTTCCCGTTTTAAGGTATGCATTTTCCTCTAACAGGATTAATTCATGGGTCCGTAGTTTCCATTCTGTTGTTGTAGGAATTACTACTGACTTCCAGTTCCTAGCTATAAGGTATTTTGCTCCATTAAGGCAAATTTGGAAAAGAAGTAATCTAATTTTACAGCCGTCCTTAGGCCTATCGTTAAATAATACAGAGGATGAAGTGAGTCTAAATGTAGGGTTCCACAATATTCCTAAAAGTCTTTCAATTGATGTCCAGAAGCCCCGCAATCTGGGACAAGACCACCAGATATGCAATAGTGTTCCAGCCTCCCCGCACCCCCTCCAGCAAAGGCAGGACGCTGTACCATAAATCTGTTGTAATCTCACTGGTGTGAGGTACCATCTTGACATGATGTTATAATTCATTTCTAAAATTTGTGTAGAAGAGGATGATTTGTGTGTGAGTTCAAAAAGTCTAGTCCACTTGTCTGGGTGGATCTCATCTGCTAACTCTCTCTGCCAGCTTCTGGTGTATCCTGGTAATTCCCTATATAGTAGACCCTCAATTGTCTTCTTAGCTAAAGCTAGTGAGCCTCTCAAAACTTTGCCCTGTTTACAAAGGCCCTCGAAGCGTGTCAGCGGTCTCTGAAAGGAAGATCTGTGTGGGGAGAGTCTTAGTAGATTCTGAAGTTGTCGGTATTTTAACCAATTGGTATAAACCCCTCCTAAAGTGTCTGCAAGGTCACATAATGGTCTTAACTTTCCCTGCTGCATTAAGTCTGCCACCGGGGAAGATAGGCCTAAGTCTGCAAAGCTTGTATTACTATTAGATGTGTATAGGTTCGCCAGCAGTTCTGTGTTTTGATAAATCAGAGACATGGGGGAGAGAGGGGTGGAGATTCCGGGGACCCGTTTAATGGTGTTATCCCAAGTTGAGAAGATGTGTCTATAGAGTGGAGACATTCTGGCTCGATTGGGTCTATACTTAGAAGGAAGCCAGCATAAGGGGCCTAACTCAGGTGACTGAAGGATATGGGAATCCAAAGGTATCCAAGCTTTATCCTCTTTCCTCGTGTGCCGATCTAGTATACGCTGCAGTACATTAGCTTGATAAAACCGTAGTATGTGTGGCATGCCTAGACCCCCATTTTGCCTAGATCTGTATAAAATGTTACGGGCTACCCTAGGTTTTTGCCTGTTCCATACAAACCTATTTAAGGTTGTCTGTAACTGGGTTAAGTAGGAGTTTGGTAAATTGATAGGGACTGTCTGTAGCACATATAGGATTCATGGTAGGATAGTCATCTTGACTATCTGAATTCTCCCCCACCATGACAAGGGTTTTTGTTGCCAAGTCTGGCAGTCTTTTTGGATGTTCTTGAGCAATGGGACATAGTTGGATTGGAAAAGGGGAAAAGGGAAGCAAGTCTGGGTGTTAAGTTAATCCCTAGATACTTGATGTGTTGCTTCTGTAGCTGGTAAGGACAGATCTGAGACAGGTCTGCAAATTTCTGCGGGTTCATATTGATGTTTAGGACGTTTGATTTTTGATTATTGATAAGGAAGTGGGATAGCTTGCCAAATTTATTGAACTCCTGCAGGAGAGGGGGTAATGAGCTGGCGGGGTTAGTAAGGGTCAGAAGGATATCGTCTGCGTAAAGGCTAATTTTATAGTCATTGGGTCCTATGGTAACCCCCTTAATTGTCTGGTTTTGTCTAATATGCTGCGCTAAGGGTTCCATAGCCATGGAAAATAGCAAGGGCGAGAGTGGGCACCCTTGTCTAGTACCATTCTTAATGGGAAACGACTCCGAAATGACCCCGTTGACCTTTATTTTAGCAACAGGGTCACCATATAGACTAAAAATTCTCTTTATCATGAGGTCTCCCACCCCGAATCCTCTCAGTGCTGACTTAAGGTATGTCCAATTAATCCGGTCAAAAGCTTTCTCCGCATCGGAAGAGACCAGCACCATCTCCTGTCCTGAGCTGTGGGCGTGATCTATCAGATGGAGAGTTCTGATGGTGTTGTCCCTGGTCTCCCGACGCGGAACAAAACCAGCCTGGTCTACGTGAATAAGCTGCGGCAAGAGTTTGTTCAGTCTATTTGCTAATATTTTGGCATATATTTTTGCATCTGAGTTTATAAGGGAAATGGGGCGGTAGCTTCCAGGGTCTGTTGGTGTTTTGCCTGGTTTATGGATAAGGGTGACGTGAGCGGATAGCATGTCCTGCGAATAGTAACAGTCATCTTTATCCATGTCTTGAAAAACTTTTACTAAGTGTGGCGCTAAAACTTGTCTAAAGTTTTTGTAATATTGGTTAGAGAACCCGTCTGGGCCTGGGCTTTTGTGTGAAGGGAGGGACTTAATCACACGTAGGACCTCTGATAGTGTTATTGGCGCATCTAGAGCGTCCGATTCTGCTTTTGATAGGGTAGGAAGGTTGGCGTTCGTGACATATGACTCCATCATTTGGACGTCTAGTGGAGTATCTACTGACGGGAGGTTGTATAGTGAATGATAATACTTCTTAAATATGACTGCTATCCCTCTGCTATCTGGGATGTCCTTGCCTTCAGGACTAGATAATCTATGAATGAATGAGTTAAGCATTCTTTGTCTCAGAGCTCTAGCTAATAGTTTACCTGACCTGTTGCCCTCAGTAAAGTACATTTCTTTCAGATAAAAAGCTTTCTTCAGTGCATCCTTAGTTAAAAATGAGTTTAGCTCGGATCTAGCTTTAGTCAGATCGTCAAGTATGGCTGTGTCATGAGGAGAACCACTATGTCTGTAATCTGACTCCTTCAGTCTATTTAAGAGGCTGTCATACTCCTGTCTTCTAGATTTTGTTAGGTATGCCTTATGTTTCAGGAACTCCCCTCTGATAACTGCCTTATGGGCCTCCCAGATTATTCTTGAGCTAACAGAATCGCTTTGGTTGTGGGTAAAATACTCTGAGAGTGCTTTGAGGACCTTATCAGCTGTAAGAGGATTTCTAAGCATAGTTTCATCTAGTCTCCAGCAGTATTGAGTTAAAGGTGCCAATGGCCATAGCAATTCTAAGTTTAACATGGAATGGTCTGACCAGGGTGTTGGTGAGATAAACGCTGAGTCTGCTAAGTGTAGGCTAAGTTGATTTAGGAAAAAATAGTCAAGCCTCGATGAGGTTTTTTGTGGATGTGAGTAAAAAGTGAATTCCTTTCTATGCGGGTGAAGCTGCCTCCATACATCTATAAAAGAATGTGTTTTCAAATTAGAGTTAATGCTTTGCAGCGTTGATTGTGGAACACTACTACGATCATGCGAACAATCAAATTTCGGGGATAGGGCCACGTTGAAATCACCTGCCAAAAGAACGATTCCCTTTGCGAGTGGTGCTAGAGTGTCTAGGGATTTCTTTATAAACTTTGCTTGACCCCTATTGGGAGCATACAAATTTACCAGAGTGACACATTGGTTATATAATGTGCCTACCAAAATTAGCATCCTGCCTTCGCTATCGGAGTGCCGGGAACTAAGCTGAAAGGGGAGTCTTCTATGCAGCAGTATACCCACCCCATTTTTCTTTTCAGTGTTATGGCTGAAAAAGCCAACCGGGTATTGTCTGGATGAACATTTAGGGGGTTGCGTTTGTATAAAATGCGTCTCCTGCAAGAACACTATATCTCCCTCGTGTTTATGGAACCAATTAAGAGCAATAGATCTTTTTGTAGGTGAGTTGAGTCCCTTAACATTTTGGGACAGTATTTTCAGTCTAGGGAGGGTCATAATGTACTTTCTTTATAGGTTTGGGTGCTTTAGATGTGTGCATATGTAGGCCTACCTTACTATATTCACTGGGGGAAGAATTCCTCGAGTGTAGTATGCGTAAAAGTGGAATTACATGTTGCGGGCTCTCCGTAAGAACTCCCATCAGGACACAAGGCAGGGGATAAGGAGGGTGAGATGGGTTGGGAAGGAGGAAGGGTATATAGCTGCCCGAAAGTGAGAAAAAGAAGAGAAAAATTAAAATTAAAGAAAAATAAAAAGCATAACATAACTGTACATGCACTGTGCATAATTATCAACAATGAGAAAGCTATGCTATGATACATGAAATAACTGTGTATAGGGTTTGCTAATAGCTCTGTTCTTAAGAGCCATATACAGGACTAAAGGCATTAATAAACGTTTCTAAGTCATGGGTAAACTGTGCTAATAGTTGCAGGATAATGTTAAAATCCAGCAGAGATAAGAACTAAAATATGACTTTTTACTGTGTAGTAAAACATTTAACTAACAAATAACATATAAAACTTTTGCGAATGCTAGTCTTTAAGAGACATCTGTTATATGCTGCATCCGTCAGCCTAGGTATAGAATAATGATCTAATGAATTTAAGATACAAACTTATGTCCCCGGTAGGGCAAAAATGTCCACCACATTAAGTAGACAGGTTTCTTTGAGATACAGGCTTCCTTAGACAGTTTGTTTCATGCTTTCAGGTATCCGGTTGTGAGAAGGTAGCTTCTTTCATGGCATCAGATCCCAGTCTGTTCCTTTTCCTGCTGACCTTGGTCCAACGTGGTCTTTGTGTCTTTGATTGAGTTTTGTCCAAAGTTGCGGGCTCCCCCATCTCCTCCCGAAGTCTTGGAAGCGATGGAGGAGGAATATTAAGGGCCTTGCAGAAATCCTCCAAGTCATCACTGTTTCTGTATGTGAAGGTTTGTGTCCCTCTAGTATCCCGCAGGCTGAAGGGGAACCCCCATCTATATTGGATTTTTAATGACTGTAAATGCTGGGTCAAAAATCTGGTCTCCCTTCTTTTTGCAAGCGTTATAGGGCTAAGATCTGCATAAATCTGGATCTGTTTCCCTTCAAAGTCGTGGTGTTGGGACTTCCTAGCAGCTGCAAGGACTTTTTCTTTATCTTTATAAAGTTGGAACTTTAGGATAACATCCCTAGGTGGGTCTGTGTCCCTAGGCATAGGTCTGAGCGCTCTGTGTGCTCTGTCTAGTGGCAGATGGTCTGTTTGGTCTAATCCCAATATTGAAGAAAAAAGCTTTTGCAAGTATTCATCAAGGTTTTGCTGTAGGATACTTTCAGGGATCCCTCTGATCCGCAGGTTCTGCCTCCTGCCCCTGTTGTCTAGATCTTCAATATGCGTTTGTAGGCTATCTATTGTGGAGTGTTGCTGAGTTAGCTGCCTGGACATTAGTTCATATTCTGTAGCCATATATTCAGAGCCTTCTTCTAGATATTCCACTCTACTACCTAGCTCATTTATATCCTTACGGACTTCTTTAAGCCCCTCTTTTATCAGCTGGCCTACATTAGTTATAAGTGCAGCGAAATCCTCTTTGGTGGGCAGAGAATTGAGGTCTGCTTTTGTCAGGGGTCTTTGATGTTCATTACAGGTAGAGGAGTGTAAAGAATCCTCAGAGTCGCTTGTATTATTTTGTGTGTTTGCTTGAGGGGGACCCGTGGCCTCCATTGGCTTAAAAAATTATTTCAAGGCCATTTTATTTTCCTGATTCCCTTTGTTTGTTTTAAGTCCTTTAGGTGGCTTATGTGGTTTCTTGACTGACATCTTATGCCTATGTACGCTGCACCAGTTGTATAGGCCCCACTAGAAAAGGCACAAGTGTTAAATATTTAAGGGATCAGGGCTTGTTCGTCAGACCGCTTTAATTTGGCCCTGTTCTATTCTGTGATGCCTGTTTTGTCATATATGGGATTTAGAGCTTTGCATAATTATCCGCTCGTCTTGTTTCATCTGCTGCCATACCTCTTATACTGTAGCAAATGGAGTAGATGTAGGCCTCTGTTCTACGTTGAGCATATTAATCTGTTTGCCTGATCATCCAGACAGTTGCTCAAGCTATAAAGGAGTATCAGGTGGTGTGTGAGTAAGCCTGCCGGTGGTGTGCGGTATGTATTTACTATACCAGTCATAAGTTCCTGCGTTCTTATGCCTTCAGGCAGGCTCCGGTGGATAACAGGCAGCTTAGTAGGCCTCAATGGCGCAACCGTCACCTCCTTTAAGATCACGGCGTTCCGGCCAGCCGCTTTGTATTTTGCCGCCGGATCACAGCTCAAAGTCTTTAGCTGCGTTAGAACTTTGGTTCCTGCAGTGTTAGACCCAGGATGGGCTAGATATGTTCGCCTATAGGTCCTGTCAGCTACGGAGCTCACAGAATCACAACCTCCATGATGGGCTGCTAGCTCCGCCCCCCTCCTTGTTCCATTTTTATTTCTCACTCTATTTAATGCTTTTTGCTCTGTCTTTCCCCTTATAAACTGCTAATTTGTTATTGTTTTTTCCTTTACTATCCCTGTTTCAGACTTTTCCCTTTCTTTTCCTTTTCTTCTGCCATTTTGTGGGTGGTCACTAACTTTTTTCCGTCCTTAAATGTTGTCTTTTCCACCCTTTCTCCTCAAGAGGCCACTTCATCTAACTTCCATCCTTACAGTGCAATGGGTTATTCTCTCTGACGTGCTAGTGAAGTTATTTCAATATCATTTCATTACATTCACATTTTATTATTGTTTTTCTCAGGTTAATTATTATTGTTTGATATGAATTTACTTTTAGGTCTAAATGGTTATAATGGCAGGCTACCATTGACCACAAAACTGACCCAGGTTCAACTCCAGGCTAAACATTAAACTTTTTTTTTTTTAATTAAAATATTTTTAATTTAATAATGTGTTTTAATGGGCTTAAAATTATAATACCCATTTACTTATTTTTCTTTATTCCTTATTTATTTATTTATCTGTAGTCCTGTACTGATTGGACATTTTAATTTATATTTTATACAGTTTATTTTTGTTATTTCTAAATAGCAAAATATCCTTGTGATTGAAAAAAAAAAGTGAAATGAATAAAATAGATCATAAAACCAAAATTTATGCTTACCATATAAATAATGTATTTCGTTATAGAGTCCTGAAGCCATCACGCGTAGGAATATTCCCCTCCTGACCATAACAGAAGGGAAAAGAAGCAGACTTTAATTTGGTGAATGGAGCAAAAGGAATACCTGGCTTCTGCCATTCCTTAGAAATTATTTCAGAAATTGAATCAGTCATGGGAAATGAGGAAGGCTGCTTTGGAGATGCCTTAAAAATTTATCAATCCTCTTTACAGGTTGCTTGACGGTAGCAGGATTTTTCTCTACCCTTAAAGCAATTAAAACTTCTCGCAATAAGGCATACATATGCTCAAGTCTGAAATTAAATGACACATCCTCACAGCAGCAGGGTCCTGAGAAAATATCCTCAGGAAGAGAATCTCAGAATCAGAAGCACTCCTGTCATAGGGCTCGATTACAAGTGAAGTGCTATTTGTCGCTCCTGCTCGCACGTTAACATCACTAGAAATAAGATTTTTGCGCGCATCAGGTCTCATGCATATTACAAGTTGAAAGTAAAACGTTTCTGCTCTTTCGCTAACCCGAAGTCCGCAAAAAGCAGAGGTTAGAATATCACGACCATGTTAACGTATTTCCCCTTACTCACGTGAAAAAACGATTGCATATTCTCAAGTGTGCTAACCCGACACAAAAATAAGAATATTTCAAATCCCAATGTTCTTCACATAGCAGAGAATATGTTCTATTTATTCATATATAAATATTCTACTTATATTTGATGGGTTTTTTTTTAATACAATATATAGTTATACATATATCTATACATATATATATATATATATATATATATATATACAGGTAGTTTAAAAAAAAAATAATATATATATATATGTATGCATGTATATATATATATATATATATATATATACAGTATATATATATGTGTGTGTGTGTGTGTGAAATATTTACAGTAAATAAACACTTTATTAAATATAAATATTACATACATATGAAGTTTCATGTTTTCATCTACTTGACTGCTCCATTGCACTTCTATATATGTGTACATATGTATTTATGTGTTTATGTGGTTATTTGTATATATGTCTAGAAATACATATAAACACATATAAATACATAAATAGATATGTATATACACACATATATATACATATACAGTATATATACATAAATATACATATTTAGACATGTATGTGTATATATCTCATGCATCTCTATGTTAAAGCCTTATATCTTTTTTATGCATTTTTTTTAAATATTATTTTTAGATAGTGTTATTATGAGTGTAACTGTACTTTTAAATGTATTTTTGATGTGTTTTGTGACACTTTTAATTTGAGTTTAAAGTGAAGGTAAAGTTACCAATATGTTGAACTGTATTAGTAATTGGTCTTCAAAATTAATATGACTTTCATTCATAATTTTTTAAAATTTTGCTTCTAAATAAAGTTATCGCCGTTTTTACTCACTTATTTTCTGTCCGCAAATTCAACCCGTTGTTTGTTTGTTTTTTTCCTTAGTTGGTCACGTTTTTTGAGTAGCCTATTGAAAATCTGGCCGTTAGACGGCCGTCAATCGCCGTCATCCGCTTTCTGGATGATCTGCGCATGCCTTGGAATCCACGCGCGCACCCGTTTTGCGCATGCGTATTCGTATTATGTTTAAATACCCATATTACATAATAGGCTTGCTACAGA
Source organism: Bombina bombina (assembly GCF_027579735.1). Classification (NCBI taxonomy): domain Eukaryota; kingdom Metazoa; phylum Chordata; class Amphibia; order Anura; family Bombinatoridae; genus Bombina; species Bombina bombina. Next base: position 647,777,730 of record NC_069500.1, on the reverse strand, counting down.
CGGCTACAATACACATACAGGCCTCACATCAGTTAGAGGATCCCCTTTCAAATGTTGAGTAGATCTTGCAATTCACTTTCACCTCACTCCTCATCAAGCTGGCAAAAGAAAATGACTGAGGATCATGGGAAGTGGGAGGTATCTTTTGCCTCCTCCTAGTGGTCAGGAGGGGAATATTCCCACACGTGATGGATTATGGAATCATCTGATGAAAGAAATGTCTAATTTTATGACCCTAACTTAACCCAATAAAGATAAAAAAGAAAACAGGAGTTTTTGCTCCAATGTGCACCTGAATTAATCAGACAACAACAATCCAGCCATGGCTCTAACAATAAAAGACACTTCTTCCTTTGCGGATACTTTAGATCTATATTCATGGAAAATAAATATATACATTTGATGAACCCATTTATTCTGATTTTTTTTGTTATATCAGAATAAATTGCTTTATTTCTCTGAAAGAAGGCCCCTCATATTTAAGTATATTGAACCTAAAGTGGATAAAGTAGATTAAGATGCATATATTAATGTATATTAAGAAATTAACATCCTAGTAAGTTTATGTCCCTTTCTAAAGTTAAAACGTCAATCAAAAGATCTTATATGAAAACAATATCCGTTTTTTAGTTCACTTATAGGGGAACATTTATTAAGCAGCGGATGCTACTTCAGAGCCCCATCGTTTCAGGTTGACCTGAAACGGAAGATAAGAAGCAGCGGGAAGATTGACCCTGCTAGCGGCCGACTGGTTGCCAGTGAGCAGAGGGCGGCATAGCACAAGCATTTCACTAGAAATGCTTGTCCAATGTTAAATGCTGACAGTGTATGCTGTCGGCATATAGCAAGGTCGAGTGGACATGATTCGCTACAGAGACTCATGTCCGCTCGACCTTTGGTAAATATACCCCTATTTATAGTATAGTTTAACAAAACTCCTGAAACAAATCACAACTTAGCTAAGGCTCAGAGTAATATGTCTGTATAAAAATACACACTAGTTTCGGTGCTATTATCAACAATCAACATTTTTAAAAATAGAAAAACAGTGACTACATGCATATCTGTAGCCTACAAAACCTTTAAATAAGAAATTAATACAAGAATCCCTTAGATTTTTAAGTGAAAAACACCATATTTTAATACACAAATTTGCACATACCCATGCAGATAAATAAAAGGAGAGTAAACAGTTAACTTTACTGCTTAACATACTTTTTTTTAAAATAATAAATAATACCTGTACCTTTTTGAAGATAACACTGAGTATAGTTAATATATTTTGGACCAGATTACAAGTGAAGCTCTAATTTTACAAGTGGCTGGTTATTGCTACCGCAAGACCTGATCTCTGGTTAATATTCTAAAAGTGCCCAAAATGCCCCCAAAATAAAGGGTATTTTATTTTTTTTATGGGGAAAAAAAGTAGCATTTTTTTTCATAAAAAAACTATTGCACGTCCTGACCTCAAAATACAATCTCCCCGGACACACACTACAATACAATTCAAAGTCAACAGAATTAGTAACTTAATTGATCAAGACAAAATCAAATCCAGACAAGCGATACAAAAAGACACAACTTACCCATAACATAACATCACACAAGTACAAACAAGCATACCTAAGAGACCCCGACACTTTAGAAAAACTCTGCGTTGCACACCATATGCCCAAACATCTCACCTCTCTGGCATAAACACATAGGTGGCATAGAGAACTAGGCAAAACCTTTACTACCCAAGATGTGTGTAAAATGTTCCAAATCGCCAAATGCATCTCAATTTCATCTCGTACACAAGAGTCACATTATAAATTCTTAAGCCAGTGGTAGCTCACACCTAGCAGACTTAAAAAAATATACCCAGCCTCTAATGGTACATGCTGGAGAGGGTGCGGTATGGAAGGCACTATGCTGAATGTGTGGTGGGAGTTTCCATTGATAGAAAAGTATTGGAACTCGGTTGTAAAAGAGATTAGTAAGATCATACAGATAGATTTAAACCCTCGAACACAGCATACTTTTGTTATATTTCCCTTTTAAATTTCCAAACCGTATTCAGAAACTACTCCTCAAAAAAAAACAAAAAAACCTACTGCACTAGGCAGTTTTTATGGGTTAAAACTGGAGGGTGTGGGGTGTGAAAAGTGCCTGTACATTGTGGTCTATGGGAAATGCGTGTTCCCTGTAAATATATATGTATATATTCATATACTTATATATTTAAAATTGCTGCATGCCTTAACCCGTCGCTGCGCTAGTTCTCATGCCGTGTCTGTGACATGAGAGCGAGGCTCCCATTGGAGCCTATGGAAGCATGGTCTATTGAGCGCAAAGCTTCCATGCAAATGCGAAAGTGCAATTTTGCGCTCCATTCGTAATCTGGCCCTTTGTTAGATTATACATTTGTACTCATAGACAGGATAAAGAAAGCCAAGATATTAAGCAGGTTGTTAATATAAGCCCCTGCTGTAGGTATACAATTACCGGAAAGTACAGGTATACAATCCAACCGTGACAGTCAGATAATTGAGTTAGGATTCTGTTTATTCACTATGGTAATAGCTATTGGTTACTTCTGCTTTTTAATTTTATATATATTTGTAACAAAGAAGGAAAAAGGAGAATTAGACACTGTTTGGATTGTGCATGTTCAGTATGAATGACCCAATTGGCCACTTTATGCTGTACCTAAAAAAATTGCCATCTCATTGGTCACTTTTTTTCCTGTATTTTTGTTCTGTATTATTTGTTTCTATTTGATATAGTTATGCTGTTCATTTAATTTTAAAAGCTGCATTGAGCAGAGCTAAAGAAAGCTAAAGCAAAATATTTGTCTCTATTAAAATCTATATATTTAAGTTGGGTTAACACTTAAAATTTCAAAGCCTTCAGAATGGCGTGTGACTTTTACAAAGGGATGACCCACCTTCCTGACTAGTAGCTCTAATGTCAGAGAAAGTCAAAGACTCTATACAAATTCAAGGAGCACGAAATAGGAGTTAAAAACCAACATTTTATTAGTAACGCTTAGTTACAAACGGGGTAAAACATAAACCCCTGGGTTAAAACAGTGACGTTTAGAACAGGTAAGTAAACAGACTAACAGATTTACTTACCTGTTCTAAACTTCACTGTTTTAACCCAGGGGTTTATGTTTTACCCCGTTTGTAACTAAGCGTTACTAATAAAATGTTGATTTTTAACTCCTATTCCGGTGCTCCTTGAATTCGTTGATTGACTTTGCTGGCCGCAAGTGAGCACGTTTGAACAGAGTATCCTGCAGGGGATTGGTCATAGCACTTGTCTGACAATTACGGAAGGGGAACACGGAAGCAGTGGATACCAAGATTTGGTGAGCGCAAGAGGCTTTAACCGCCAGACAGAGGATAGAAGGTAAAGACTACCGCTCCAGAGTTCTGGTGACCAGCAGCTTAGGAACCTCTGAGACGCTAACTAATCAGTATGGACTGCTCACAGTAAGTATTCTGTGGTTTGTAGCTGATTCTGACTTATCCGTGCTAACGTCTGGATACCATAGATGTGCATGTGTAATGTGGATGTAATTACATGATTATTGGACTAGAAGCAGGAATACCGCTCAGGTTTGAGCATCCCATAAGCACTGCATATAGAAGTGGTGCAGTGGTGTAACGGACCTCACTCTTCTTTACTTATTTCTTATCTATTGAAAATCAAAGACTCTATCACAATTTTAATTAATGAAATACACTTGTAAGTTATAGAAACGAATTTAGGGCCAGTGGCGTGTTGACAGTTATGCGCGAGCAATATCATATTTATTGCAGCTGTTTGCATGCTTCCAATGTAGCGCTCGTATTACAAGTTAATGTGATCGCTTGAGCACAATTCAAGTTAACACACATTGGGATAGCGTGACCTCAGAGCTCTGGTTAACTGTTTTGTGTAACGAAAAAGTGTCACAGAACACATTAAAAAATACATTTAAAAGTACAGTTACACTCATAATAACACTATCTAATAAAAATCATTAAAAATATTGCACAAAAAAGTTATAAGGGCTCAAAGATATGAGGTCTCAGGTGTTAGAAAAAAAGTCAGTTAAATGGGTTTAACATAGAGATGCATACATATACATGTCTAAATATGTATATGTATGTTTGTGTATATATATATATATATATGTTTATATGTGTGTACATATTTATTTATGTATTTACTAGTGCTAAAGCCTGTGTACACGGGCCAAAATGTCCCCCTCCAAGATCCTTTCCCTAGCCTTTATTCCCTACCTCCACTCTAGGATCCCACTGTACCTCCTTCCACCTCCCTGCCGCTCTTAGCATACAATTTTTCGGTAGTGTAGTGGTTCCACCTGTTCCTGTCCCCCTACAATGATGGGGCGCCCACCTGCTTCCCTTCTAAACCTCCATGGAATTACAAGGACAGAAAAAACAGGGGTTTATATAGCACTCATTCTTACTTAACAAGTGAAAAAGTAATAATAAAATCAATCATACTTTATTATGTATATTAAAAAATGGGATCAACATCCCTTCTAAACCTCCCACGCCATCAACGATCGGCACCACTGCTTCAGTACCTCTGCAAGACTATTTCTACGCATGTAGAAATAGCCCAATCTTGCTACTATTAGCGAGATTGCGGCAGAGGTCCATAAAGGCTTAACGACTAGTGACATTCTCGCGCAGTCTCTTCTGAGCATCTGCCCAGGTTGTTAAGGGGTTAAGGCCAGGTATGTTTGTCTTGTGCAGTCTCTACTGCGCATGACTGCGTCAGACAAACATACTTGGCCTTTTATTATATAGGATTTGTGTATGTATGTATTTACAGTTATATACACATACAAACACATAAATACATATATTTACATATACAGTATATAAGTGCATTGGAGCCCTTTGCAGTCAAGTAGATGAAATCATGAAAAAGCATATTTATAAAATATTCATTAAGTGTTATACTGTGCATTTACTGTAAATATTTCAAATGTCCAATGTTCTACACATAGCAGAATATGTTCTATGTATTTTAAATTAGATATTGCAAAATATATCTGTATATCTCTATACCTATATATAATTGGTATAATAAATGTATAGATATATATTGTACCAAAAGATATATGTAGAAATAATTATTTATTATCAAATAGAACATTGGAATCTAAAATATTAATACAGTATTTTTTTGTTGGTTTAGAACACTTGAGATTATGTGATCAGGTTTGCTCTATTGACTTCTATGAGGGAATATGTTAATGCGGCTGTGATAATCTAACTTGGGCATTTTGCGCACATGGGATTAGCATGCGAGCAAAAACTTTTTGCTTTCAACTTTTAATACAAGTGCTACCCCAATGCACGCATAAAGCTGACTTCTAGAGGAGTTAATGTGTGAGCAGAAGCGTTAAATACCGCTCCACTCATAATCTTGCCCTTAATGAGGGCAGTTATAGCAAACATAACTATTTTGTGTTTTGGCGCTTTTTAAATAACATGAAATGTTAAAAATAGCTTTTTGTTTATGTGTGGTACCAGTGAATAGATGGATTCATATAAAGCAAAAGCACAAAATGTGAAAAAAAGCACAGTGGAATTGTAGATGCTCGTTGTTTCCTGTAAGCCATTCATTCAAAGGTAAATACATTTCACATAACCACATGCAAATATATCTAGGAACTATATTTCAATAAATCTATTTTTGTTGCTTTGTCGATAACAACATCTGTTTCATGGCAGGGAATTTTTTTTTCTTCATTCAACAGAAAATCTGGATCTTTAATACAGCTTTAGGCAAGGTCATCAGGAAAACACAATCAATGTCAATACCTGCTGTTTGAACAGCAATCAATACAGCGTGACGTACCTCCCATTCAACCATAAATATTCGTACGATCATTTTCTGAAGCATGGAGCTATTCATATTGTTGCACTGTTTTGCTCTTTCTTATGCTCCTAGCTATGCAGTTGGGATGAGGACAATTAAGAAGGAAATCTGTACCTAAATGCATTTTGGTAGTTACTTCACGTTCATGTACATAGTTATGTTGCTGAGCAGACAAACTTCCAGTATTTGTTTCACTTGCGCTCCACATAGGAAAACTGCTTTTGTTAAATGTCATTTGGATTTCTAAGGCACTCGCTTCTTTTCATACATTTAAAATATTCTTGAAAAAGTTAATATTGCCTAAAGTAAATGTAACATTTTGAAGATTATATACAGGGAGTGCAGAATTATTAGGCAAATGAGTATTTTGACCACATCATCCTCTTTATGCATGTTGTCTTACTCCAAGCTGTATAGGCTCGAAAGCCTACTGCCAATTAAGCATATTAGGTGATGTGCATCTCTGTAATGAGAAGGGGTGTGGTCTAATGACATCAACACCCTATATCAGGCGTGCATAATTATTAGGCAACTTCCTTTCCTTTGGCAAAATGGGTCAAAAGAAGGACTTGACAGGCTCAGAAAAGTCAAAAATAGTGAGATATCTTGCAGAGGGATGCAGCACTCTTAAAATTGCAAAGCTTCTGAAGCGTGATCATCGAACAATCAAGCGTTTCATTCAAAATAGTCAACAGGGTCGCAAGAAGCGTGTGGAAAAACCAAGGCGCAAAATAACTGCCCATGAACTGAGAAAAGTCAAGCGTGCAGCTGCCAAGATGCCACTTGCCACCAGTTTGGCCATATTTCAGAGCTGCAATATCACTGGAGTGCCCAAAAGCACAAGGTGTGCAATACTCAGAGACATGGCCAAGGTAAGAAAGGCTGAAAGACGACCACCACTGAACAAGACACACAAGCTGAAACGTCAAGACTGGGCCAAGAACTATCTCAAGACTGATTTTTCTAAGGTTTTATGGACTGATGAAATGAGAGTGAGTCTTGATGGGCCAGATGGATGGGCCCGTGGCTGGATTGGTAAAGGGCAGAGAGCTCCAGTCCGACTCAGACGCCAGCAAGGTGGAGGTGGAGTACTGGTTTGGGCTGGTATCATCAAAGATGAGCTTGTGGGACCTTTTCGGGTTGAGGATGGAGTCAAGCTCAACTCCCAGTCCTACTACCAGTTTCTGGAAGACACCTTCTTCAAGCAGTGGTACAGGAAGAAGTCGGCATCCTTCAAGAAAAACATGATTTTCATGCAGGACAATGCTCCATCACACACGTCCAAGTACTCCACAGCGTGGCTGGCAAGAAAGGGTATAAAAGAAGAAAATCTAATGACATGGCCTCCTTATTCACCTGATCTGAACCCCATTGAGAACCTGTGGTCCATCATCAAATGTGAGATTTACAAGGAGGGAAAACAGTACACCTCTCTGAACAGTGTCTGGGAGGCTGTGGTTGCTGCTGCACGCAATGTTGATGGTGAACAGATCAAAACACTGACAGAATCCATGGATGGCAGGCTTTTGAGTGTCCTTGCAAAGAAAGGTGGCTATATTGGTCACTGATTTGTTTTTGTTTTGTTTTTGAATGTCAGAAATGTATATTTGTGAATGTTGAGATGTTATATTGGTTTCACTGGTAAAAATAAATAATTGAAATGGGTATATATTTGTTTTTTGTTAAGTTGCCTAATAATTATGCACAGTAATAGTCACCTGCACACACTGATATCCCCCTAAAATAGCTATAACTAAAAACAAACTAAAAACTACTTCCAAAACTATTCAGCTTTGATATTAATGAGTTTTTTGGGTTCATTGAGAACATGGTTGTTGTTCAATAATAAAATTAATCCTCAAAAATACAACTTGCCTAATAATTCTGCACTCCCTGTATATAGGAGTAGCTAAGATAGCTAGTGCACTTGAAGTAACATATATGCCTCTGGTTTGCATAACGTATATGCCACGTGACCTGTTTGTGTCATGCTCCCTCCTCTTGTTTGGTAGTTTACAAACAGATGCTTTGAGGATGATGGATTTTATAAGTATACATTTTTAGGATGGCCTTTGGTGGAGGACTAAGGGTGCCTGGGTCAATGGTGAAAAAACAAATATCAATATGTGATTCAGTATGTTAATATGAGGAGTACATATAAATGTGGGAGTAGTATATTAAAGAGGTGTGCAATGGTCTGTAGAATGAGTAAATCTGCCTGCAAGAGAGAACAGTAAGTAATTATGAGAATCTTTTGGGGAAAGTAAGGAGGAGTGTAAGAGTCCATGGGACAGCAGAGATGAATGATGCTACATGTGTATGAAGGTCTGTGGGATAAAGAAGGGGGCTGTGTGCTGATCTGAGTTCTACACACATTTTCCCATCACCCTCTACTCTTTAGCTTTCTTTTACATATCTTTCTTACTCACTCAATTTCTTGAAGATACTTTTAAACTTTTTATAGTCCTTCGTCCTCCCAAATATTTTCTTATCTTCCCTCTGTCCTTTCTCTGCTCTACTTGTCTTTCCACAACTCTCTTTTGTTTTTTTCTTTTTCTCAATTGTTCTGTCCTAAATGTTCTACTTCAGCTATTCCTATCTCATTCCTTTCAAATTTCTCTCTTTCTCTTTCTCTTTCTCTTTCTCTCTCTCTCTCTCTCTCTCTCTCTCTCTCTCTCTCTCTCTCTCTCTCTCTCTCTCTCTCTCATCTCTCTCATCTCTCTCATCTCTCTTTTCTCACTTTCTCTCTCTTCTCTCTTTTCTCTTTTTTGTGAAGCTCATCCTAGGTGACTTTATCCACAAGTTCTATCAGTAATATAATGTCCTTCATAGAATTTTAGAAAGAAAATGTTTTCCTTAAAGGGACAGTATACACTAATTTTCATATAATTGCATGTAATAGACACTTCTATAAATAATAATATGCAAAGATACTTATATAAATATCCAGCAGTATACCTTTTAAAAACGTACTTAGAAGCTCCAAATTAAGCACGGTTGATGAGGTTAGTCTGGAACACCCACTGAAAGGGGCTGATTGAGCCTATTTTGATAATGGGAGTGATCTAAGGCTTTTTTTTAATTGCATTATCTATATGAATCATGAAAGTTTAATTTTTTTACTTTAGTGTTCCTTTAATGCTGAATCTGGACAGTTACTGTTTATGCTAATAGTGGGAAGACATAAAATCTCAATTAATCAGTTGTTTATATTAAGACTAATTTCATGTCTCTAGTTATAGAAAAAGTGTTTTGTTAAGAATGGGCCAGAGAATGTAAAAGCCTAATTGCCAGTGTTTACCTCCTAGTGTACTGTCAGATGTGTTCTCCTCTTTATCACGTACAATTTCAAGAAATCAACATGCTTGAAAAGGTCACTTTAAAAGAACATAATAAAAAATACATGCAGAGAACAGCAAGGATGTATTTTTTTCTTGTAGTGCTTTCTATTCTCCAAAAGCAGCCATAATATGAAAAGATATTGCTGAAAAATGCTGTAGATTCTTACCCTACTGCTTTCTCTCTCTCACAAACAAAAGACAACTAGGGACCAGCAGCCGTTTCTTTTCTCCAGCCTTGCCAAAGAAAGCCTAAAAAACTTACCTTGATCACGTTATGTTCAGCCATGTTGTTATTTCACTTACTGAAATAATAGGTTGCACTGTAATCACTGCTCTGGTAAAATTTCAAGTAATATTTCTTGCTCAAGGGCACGTGATTACAGTACTCAAGTCAATTAAAAAAGGGATGTTACAGTGTGAATTATTCCTTTACAGCTGGAACGATTTATACATCGCATTGTGCTTTACAGTAGAACTGTAAATCATTGTCACATAAATATTTTTCAATATATTCATTAAGCAAAATTAAGTGATACATGATGTCAAAACCTTAAGATCTATAGATAGATTGATCGATAGATAGATAGATCAATAGATAGATAGATAGATCGATAGATAGTGGGTGATGTGACAGTCCACCAATAGAGCTGTGGGTGTGATCGTTGTCAGCCAGTAATCTTCCCTACTATGGACGAGTTTTGCACAAAATATTCATCTGTTATTTTCAGTATATGTTAAATAACTTTATTGTAAATCTTTGTCATACAAAAAATATTCTTAGTAGGTCTAAATAATGCTCCTCATATGCATCATAAATCTTAAGTTTTGGTGTCACTTTAGTTGAGGAGATCATAGTCTACTGCAGTCTTACAATAGGTTAGAGTGCATTTTTATTCTGTTTTTGAATTTCTATTGTGATCAGATAGCCATTCATGTATTACTTAAAAAAAAAATCTTCTTTATGCGTTTATCATAGAGTGATTAAATAATAAACATGTGCTTTACTATTGAAAGGTTAGATTTTTCAGTCTGGGTTTTATTTAACCCCTTAAGGGCTGAGGTTTTTCCCAGTTTCCATTCTTAAATGACACAGGCCATTTTGGCATTTTAGCTAAGTCTTAGTTTAGCCATAATTATCATCTATCTATTTAAGTTCACCCGTACATATAGCATTGCCGCCCAGCAGGTATTTTACCAACATGTCCAGTATTTTTAAGGTTCAGGTGGAAGTTGCAAATAAAGATTAAAATGGAAATAAAGATGCTATCATGGTAAAACATTCTAAGGCCTAGATTTAGAGTTCGGCGGTAGCCGTGAAAACCAGCGTTAGAGGCTCCTAACGCTGGTTTTGGCCGCCCGCTGGTATTTGGAGTCAGTGATTAAAGGGTCTAACGCTCACTTTTCAGCCGCGACTTTTCCATACCGCAGATCCCCCTACGCCATTTGCGTATCCTATCTTTTCAATGGGATCTTCCTAACGCCGGTATTTAGAGTCGTTTCTGAAGTGAGCGTTAGAGCTCTGACGACAAAACTCCAGCCGCCTGAAAATAGCAGGAGTTAAGAGCTTTCTGGCTAACGCCGGTTCATAAAGCTCTTAACTACTGTACCCTAAAGTACACTAACACCCATAAACTACCAATGTACCCCTAAACCGAGCTCCCCCCACATCGCCGCCACTCGATTAAAATATTTTAACCCCTAATCTGCCCACCGCCACCTACGTTATACTTATGTAACCCTAATCTGCTGCCCCTAACCCCGCCGACCCCTGTATTACATTTATTAACCCCTAACCTGCCCCCCACAACGTCGCCGCCAGCTACTTAAAATAATTAACCCCTAATCTTCCGACCGCAAAGCGCCGCCACCTACGTTATCCCTATGTACCCCTAATCTGCTGCCCCTAACACCGCCGACCCCTATATTATATTTATTAACCCCTAATCTGCCCCCCTCAACGTCGCCGACACCTGCCTACACTTATTAACCCCTAATCTGCCAACCGGACCTGAGCGCTACTATAATAAAGTTATTAACCCCTAATCCGCCTCACTAACCCTATCATAAATAGTATTAACCCCTAATCTGCCCTCCCTTACATCGCCGACACCTAACTTCAATTATTAACCCCTAATCTGCCGACCTGAGCTCACCGCTACTATAATAAATGTATTAACCCCTAAAGCTAAGTCTAACCCTAACACTAACACCCCCCTAAATTAAATATAATTTAAATCTAACGAAATAAATTAACTCTTATTAAATAAATGATTCCTATTTAAAGCTAAATACTTACCTGTAAAATAAATCCTAATATAGCTACAATATAAATTATAATTATATTATAGCTATTTTAGGATTAATATTTATTTTACAGGCAACTTTGTAATTATTTTAACCAGGTACAATAGCTATTAAATAGTTAAGAACTATTTAATAGTTACCTAGTTAAAATAATAACAAATTTACCTGTAAAATAAATCCTAACCTAAGATATAATTAAACCTAACACTACCCTATCAATAAATTAATTAAATAAACTACCTACAATTACCTACAATTAACCTAACACTACACTATCAATAAATTAATTAAACACAATTCCTACAAATAAATACAATTAAATAAACTAGCTAAAGTACAAAAAATAAAAAAGAACTAAGTTACAAAAAATAAAAAAATATTTACAAACATAAGAAAAATATTACAACAATTTTAAACTAATTACACCTACTCTAAGCCCCCTAATAAAATAACAAAGCCCCCCAAAATAATAAATTCCCTACCCTATTCTAAATTAAAAAAGTTACAAGCTCTTTTACCTTACCAGCCCTGAACAGGGCCCTTTGCGGGGCATGCCCCAAGAATTTCAGCTCTTTTGCCTGTAAAAAAAAACATACCATACCCCCCCCCAACATTACAACCCACCACCCACATACCCCTAATCTAACCCAAACCCCCCTTAAAGAAACCTAACACAAAGCCCCTGAAGATCTTCCTACCTTGTCTTCACCATCCAGGTATCACCGATCCGTCCTGGCTCCAACATCTTCATCCAACCCAAGCGGGGGTTGGCGATCCATCATCCGGTGGCTGAAGAGGTCCAGAAGAGGCTCCAAAGTCTTCCTCCTATCCGGCAAGAAGAGGACATCCGGACCGGCAAACATCTTCTCCAAGCGTTATCTTCGATCTTCTTCCATCCGGTGCGGAGCGGGTCCATCTTGAAGCAGGCGACGCGGATCCATCCTCTTCTTCCGTTGTCTCCCGCATTCTATTGGCTGTTCCGATCAGCCAATAGAATGCGAGCTCAATCTGATTGGCTGATTGGATCAGCCAATCGGATTGAACTTGATTCTGATTGGCTGATTCCATCAGCCAATCAGAAAATTCCTACCTTAATTCCGATTGGCTGATAGAATCCTATCAGCCAATCGGAATTCGAGGGACGCCATCTTGGATGACGTCCCTTAAAGGAACCGTCATTCGTCGGGAGACAACGGAAGAAGAGGATGGATCCGCGTCGTCTGCTTCAAGATGGACCCGCTCCGCACCGGATGGAAGAAGATCGAAGATGCCGCTTGGAGAAGATGTTTGCCGGTCCGGATGTCCTCTTCTTGCCGGATAGGAGGAAGACTTTGGAGCCTCTTCTGGACCTCTTCAGCCACCGGATGATGGATCGCCAACCCCCGCTTGGGTTGGATGAAAATGTTGGAGCCAGGACGGATCGGTGATACCTGGATGGTGAAGACAAGGTAGGAAGATCTTCAGGGGCTTAGTGTTAGGTTTCTTTAAGGGGGGTTTGGGTTAGATTAGGGGTATGTGGGTGGTGGGTTGTAATGTTGGGGGGGGGTATGGTATGGTTTTTTTTACAGGCAAAAGAGCTGAAATTCTTGGGGCATGCCCCGCAAAGGGCCCTGTTCAGGGCTGGTAAGGTAAAAGAGCTTGTAACTTTTTTAATTTAGAATAGGGTAGGGAATTTATTATTTTGGGGGGCTTTGTTATTTTATTAGGGGGCTTAGAGTAGGTGTAATTAGTTTAAAATTGTTGTAATATTTTTCTTATGTTTGTAAATATTTTTTTATTTTTTGTAACTTAGTTCTTTTTTATTTTTTGTACTTTAGCTAGTTTATTTAATTGTATTTATTTGTAGGAATTGTGTTTAATTAATTTATTGATAGTGTAGTGTTAGGTTAATTGTAGGTAATTGTAGGTAGTTTATTTAATTAATTTATTGATAGGGTAGTGTTAGGTTTAATTATATCTTAGGTTAGGATTTATTTTACAGGTAAATTTGTTATTATTTTAACTAGGTAACTATTAAATAGTTCTTAACTATTTAATAGCTATTGTACCTGGTTAAAATAATTACAAAGTTGCCTGTAAAATAAATATTAATCCTAAAATAGCTATAATATAATTATAATTTATATTGTAGCTATATTAGGATTTATTTTACAGGTAAGTATTTAGCTTTAAATAGGAATCATTTATTTAATAAGAGTTAATTTATTTCGTTAGATTTAAATTATATTTAATTTAGGGGGGTGTTAGTGTTAGGGTTAGACTTAGCTTTAGGGGTTAATACATTTATTAGAATAGCGGTGAGCTCCGGTCGGCAGATTAGGGGTTAATAATTGAAGTTAGGTGTCGGCGATGTTAGGGAGGGCAGATTAGGGGTTAATACTATTTATGATAGGGTTAGTGAGGCGGATTAGGGGTTAATAACTTTATTATAGTAGCGCTCAGGTCCGCTCGGCAGATTAGGGGTTAATAAGTGTAGGCAGGTGTCGGCGACGTTGAGGGGGGCAGATTAGGGGTTAATAAATATAATATAGGGGTCGGCGATGTTAGGGCAGCAGATTAGGGGTACATAGGGATAACGTAGGTTGCGGCGGTTTACGGAGCGGCAGATTAGGGGGTTAAAAAAAATATGCAGGGGTCAGCGATAGCGGGGGCGGCAGATTAGGGGTTAATAAGTGTAAGGTTAGGGGTGTTTAGACTCGGGGTACATGTTAGAGTGTTAGGTGCAGACGTAGGAAGTGTTTCCCCATAGGAAACAATGGGGCTGCGTTAGGAGCTGAACGCTGCTTTTTTGCAGGTGTTAGTTTTTTTTTCCGCTCAAACAGCCCCATTGTTTCCTATGGGAGAATCGTGCACGAGCACGTTTTTGAGGCTGGCCGCGTCCGTAAGCAACTCTGGTATCGAGAGTTGCATTTGCGGTAAAAATGCTCTACGCTCCTTTTTTGGAGCCTAACGCAGCATTTGTTTGAACTCTCGATACCAGAGTTAAATTTATGGTGCGGCCAGAAAAAAAAACGCGGAGCATTAACAGCCCTTCTACCGCCAAACTCCAAATCTAGGCCTTAGTGTGTCAGAATCAAATTATGAACAAATGAACATTTAAAATTAGTCCAAGTAGCCTAAGTTGTTGATTTATACTGTAAAATTATCCATGCACATTTATGCTAATGAGAAAGGCTGGTATAATAATAATATAATTCGAATTTAATACTGATTTTTTTTGGGGAAATGCAGCTTACAATTATGTGAAGTTATAGTTGAAATAAAACCCATATGCCTAGGTTTCCAAGTAATTTATAGGAAATATAGGTTAAAATACTACAAAGAGTTATTGGTTTAACACTAAAGTTTACTATGCTTGATAGGGGTCAACCAATCCAAAACTGCTACACAAAAGTATATATTTGCAGAATGTATACACCTTGGGGTATTTACCTAGAGGTGTTTAGATTTAAACCATTATCAACAATGGAAGAAAATAAAACAGGGATAAAAAAAAAAACTTTATTAAAATAAAATTATAAAAAAAAAGTTTTAAAAATAAAATTTATAAGATATTATTAATATATAATGTATATCTATCTATCTATCTATCTATCTATCTATCTATCTATCTATCTATCAATCCATCATCTCTACAGAGAGATACTACTTATAATAATTATTAGAGATGGCAGACATTTTTGGTTCCTAAAAAACATTGAATATTTATATGTTCCATGTACTTCTTACAAGCTTATAAATGTGGACGAGTTGCAGGGTGCTTCTCTGGTATGTAACGATAAGTAATCAATAACTAATAAAAAATATGTATTGGGTCTAGACTGTCCCTTTAAGTATGCAATCACTGTCACTGTGATTGTATACTCAGTAACAGTCATTTTTGACAGTATCTGTACTGTTGCTGGATAGCCTCACATGCAGGCATCCATCAACATCATGAGATGCATGCTGATCACAGCAAGTATTTCATGTAAGAATAGCACCCCACTTATAGGCATAGGGGCAAAGGGAAACCCTGTCCCTGCGATCGCTAACCTGGGGTAGCCTCCATTATACTATTTCTGCAATGCCCGGCCGGCAGAAATAGTTCTATCTTGTCGCTGTTGGCAAGACCCACACACTAACAGCTCAGGACACAATCGCCATGCCCTTAGGGGCTAAACGACAGATGCAGTACCCTGTACAGTTTTGTACATTGTGTAAGACAATCCTGCATGCTAATTTGCAACTCGGTTTACCTATATTTTTATTTTGTAAGTATATTTTATTAAATGTCTTCAATGCAGCCCTAAGTATGCAGTTCCAATATGTTTATTAAAAAAGAAACAATTGAGAATGTGTCTTTCACCATGGCACACAACAAACAAACGCACTTTTAGAGTATGCAGACTGCGCTCTTCACAGTTGACACTTTTTTATGTTTCAAGATTGGTGCTTTCTCAGATCTCAAAGTTTCATGCTGCATTAACAAAAGTACATGCAAAGAGCGAGGTGCTAAACAATAGCAATTAGGATCTTAGAATTTCAATCAGGTTCACCCTTTGACTGCCAGAGGGAACATGGCTTAAACAGCACAGGGTTCAAGCAATGCGTAAAAAAAGCAGCAATTTCTTAAAAGGTTATAAAACAGTCTCTGTTATTGTGGTAATAAAAATCACTACCCAGAAATCATTGCAATATGTATTATTCACCATTTTTATATTATTTTAACTTTTATTTCTGTTTCTTTTAACTTCATTTGCGCAGGGTCCATTACTTTTAAGTTAGTTTCTTGCACATTCTAAATAGAGAACTTTTGCTGCAAAAATAATGTGACAAGTACGACCTCTTCTGGAAGGCAATTCATAGTATGTACTACTACTAAAATGATTGTCCTTTTTTTTTTTTGAGATTCATGCCTATCAAAAGCAGTGGTAAAAGTTACTTTGTACAAACACCACCTCTTCCGAATGGCAATTCAAAGTATCTACTTCCACTGAAAATTATTATACTTTTTTTTAATGAGATGTTTTCAACAATTAATTAGAGATGTGCATTAATTTTGGGTCGAAAATGTTTTTTCTTTAAATTTTGTTAATGAAAACAAAAATCTGAATGAATACAACTAAAGTTAATGCAGGTCCTGAGAACCAAGAGCGTTAAGCCAGGTATTAGGGCTCTGGCAAGAGGATCAGGTTAGCGTGCTCTCCAGAGCTCATTAAGGTATTTGTAGCTATAGGGGACCTTTTTAAACGAAACAAAAGCCGAATAGTGCAGCCACCAAATATTGGAGGGGGAAATTTCCTTGAATATCCAAAACAAAAATTTTGTCTGAAATCTCTAATAATTATTTATTTAGTGGTAGCCATTATCTTGCACTGCCTATCAAAATATGTGGTACGGAACAAAAATAAAGAAAAACAAAAATACTTCTGCTTAACTTGAGCTGGCTTCACATGATACATCTGCACTGGCAGACACGTATACTAACATACACGTACACTAACAGACACATGCACTAACAGACACGTGCACTAACAGACACGTGCACTGACATACACGTACACTAACAGACACGTGCACTAACAAAACAAAGTCAGTTTCTTATCCATGCTCAGTAGTTTTGCTGCAAAATTCATATGACATGAAGCAAAATTAAACCTTAAAGGGACAGTCTAGTCCAAATTAAACTTTCATGTATCAAAGACAGCAATTTTAAGCAACTTTCCAATTTACTTTTATCATCAAATTTGCTTTGTTCTCTTGTTCTCTAGGCATCAAATTTGCTTTGTTGAAGGCTAATCATAGGTAGGCTCATGTGCTAATTTCTAAGCACTTGAAGGTCACCTCTTATTTCAGTGAATTTTGACAGTTTTTCACAGCTAAACAGCGCTAGTTCATGTGTGCCATATAGATAACTGTGCTAACTCACGTAAAGTTATTTATGAGTCAGTACTAATTGGCTAAAATTCAAGTCTGTTAAAAGAACTGAAATAAGGGGGCAGTTTGCAGAGGCTTAGGTACAAGGTAATCACAGAGGTAAAAAGTGTATTAAAAGAACAGTGTTAAAAGAACAGTGTTGGTTACGTAAAACTTTGGAATGGGTAATAAAGTGATTATCTATATTTTTAAACAACACAACATTCTAGAGTAGACTGCTCCTTTAAGTTCTGTAATTCTGTAATGGTAGCTCCCTTATCTCCATAAAGGCAGTGGTTACACTCAGAATTTCTAAGTGCTCATTTTGCAAGAACATAAGTAAGACAATTGCTGTTTTCCCCCCTATATATATATATATATATATATATATACATAAACACACTCAATTGCTTAGTAACACAAATTGCTAGTTAGCCAATAACATGGCAGCATCTCAATGCATTTCAGCATCTAGACGTGGTGAAGACGACTTGCTGAAGTCCAAACTGAGCATCAGAATGGGGAAGAGAGGGGATTTAAGTGACTTTGAATGTGGCATGGTTGTTGGTGCCAGAAGGGCTGGTCTGAGTATTTCAAAAACTGCTGATCTACTGGGATTATCACGCACAACCATCTCTAGGGTTTACAGAGATGGTCAGAAAAAGACAAAATATCCAGTGAGTGGCAGTTGTGTGGACGAAAATGGTTTGAGATGATAGAAAGGCAACAGTAACCCAAATAACAACTCATTACAACCAAGGTATGCAGAATACCATCTCTGAATGCACAACACATCGAATCTTGAAGCAGATGGACTACAGCAGCAGAAGACCACACCGGGTGCCACTCCTGTCAGCTAAGAACAGGAAACTGAGGCTACAATTTGCACAGGCTCACCAAAATTGGACCATAGAAGACTGGGAAAATGTTGCCTGGTCTGGATGAGTCTCGATTTCAGCTGTGATATTTAGATGGTAGGGTCAGAATTCAGCGTAAACAACATGAAAGCATGGATCCATCCTGTCTTGTATCAACAGTTAGGCTGGTGGTTGTGGTGTAAAAGTGTGGGGGATATTTTCTTGACACACTTTGGGTCCCATAGTACCAATTGAGCATTGTTTAAATGCCACAGCCTACCGGAGTATTGTTGCTGACAATGTCCATCACTACAGTGTACCCATCTTCTGATGGCTACTCCCAGCAGGAAAATGCACTGTGTCACAAAGCTCAAATCATCTCAAACTGGTTTCTTGAACATGACAATGAGTTCACTGTACTCCAATGGCCTCCACAATCACCAGATCTCAATCCAATAAAGCACCTTTGGGATGTGGTGAGGAGAGTCGCATCATGGATGTGCAGCCCACAAATCTGCAACAACTGCATCATGCTATGATGTCAATATCAACCAAAATGTCTGAGGAATTTTTCCAACACCTTGTTGAATCAATGCCACAAAGAATTAAGACAGTGCTGAAGGCAAAAGGGGGTCCAACCTGGTACTAGCAAGGTGTACCTAATAAAGTGGCCGGTCAGTGTATATATATATATATATATATATATATATATATATATATATATATATATATATATATATATATATATTTAACTAAATAAGTACTGCTTCATATTCCTTTAACTAAGTCATACATTTTTAATCACGGAATTAGAAGAGTGTAGCTGTGACACCTCTTCAATAGATAAGAAGGTAATGAGCAACACTGCAGTATCAATACATTGACACTCTCAGAATGCCCAGTGCATGCAGTCAATATGATAAGGGATAGCATGTATCACTGTGTGAACAACATTGACGACAATGGATGCTCTATTGAACATGTGCATAAGTGACACTTTTTTTAAACACAAAGTTTAGCTAACACTTCTCAACACAGACCTGTCTCCAGGGAATGTGAGAGTTCAAAAGATTGAATTCACAGAACTACTGATTGAAAATTCCTGAGTGCAACTTGTCTGTGCTATCGATAAACTGCACATGAATTCCTTCATCAAAGGGATATTAAACAGTTAATAAATGCTAGCGATATTGATGTATTCAATGCAAAGGTTAGCCTGACTATAATACATAATTGTATTCTTAAATGTAATTAGATGTTTAAATATTGAAGATATAAATGTAAAGGGTTAGTTTATATAAATTCATTTATTTTTTATGAGGTAATGTAGTAAAAAAAACAACTTTGCAATATATGTTTTTATTTTGTCTCCTTTTCTGTAATTTAACTGAAAATAGTTGCTTTTTCAATGCCACCAAGTTTCTATATAGTAATGAGCACTGCTGTGTGGGAACCTAGGTTTTCCCCTTCATTTGTTTATTTTTTCTTCTGAATGTAATTAGGGAAATATATAAAATGGGCAATAAAAGAGAGAGTACAAACTAGGCAAACAAGGCCTGTTTTATATTTGTCTCTGATACACAGAAAAACCTAAGTTCCAACATGATGGCTCTCATTAATTTATAGAAACTCAGTGGAACTGACAAAACCAATTATTTTCAGAGTTAAATTAAAGGAAAATGCTACAAAATAATTAATACAAATGTATTGCATTTCTTTTTTTTAGTATAGATAATTAAAGGATTACTTTCTGTTATAATTTTTAAGCTAAACAACTAACATATTAAAGTTAATAAACATTAATTAAAACCTACTGACCTATATTTTCTCCAAAACGAAGTTTCATAACGTTCTAAAAGTTATATATTTTATTCACCGATGATGTCACGTTATCCTGCCCACTATTTTCAGCACTGCATGTTCAAAATACTTAAACCAATAACTTTGTGTTTAAAGCGCCATTTTGAAACCTAGGTATTGTAAACGGATTGGTACAGAGCAAAGGATACCCACGGAGTGGGTTTGGAAAACAATTAAATTTGCAGACAAGATTTCTGATATACGGTAGAGATATGTTAATGAAATGCTATTGATAAAAAGCGTATTTGGGGTAGTTAGTAACAGGCATAGAAAATATTTACTTACAGTGGCCCTTTAAACATTTTATATTAAAATCTCAAGCTTTTTAATGTCCCTTTAAAGGGACAGTCTAGTCAAAAATAAACGTTCATGATTCAGATAGGGCATTTAATTGTAAACATCTTTCCAATTTAACTTTATTATCAAATTTGATTTGTTCTCTTTGTATTCTTAGTTGAAAGCTAAACCTAGGTAGGCTCATATGCTAATTTCTAAGCCCTTGAAATCTGCCTCTTATCTAAATGCATTTTTTATTTTTAGATGGCGTTAGTTCATGTGTGCAATTTAGATAACTTTGTGCCTGTGGAGTTACCTAGGAGGCAGCACTGATTGGCTAAAATGCAAGTCTGTCAAAAGAACTGAAATAAGAGGGCAGTCTGCAGAAGCTTAGATACAAAGTAATCACAGAGGTAAAAAGTGTATCAATATAACTGTGTTGGTTGTGCAAAACTGAGGAATGAGTAATAAAGGGATTAGCTATATTTTTAAACAATAACAATTATTGTGTAGACTGTCCCTTTAATACAAGGTAAGTGCAAGGGTAAAAGTATTTTTTCAGCCTTTATAATATCCACTCTAATTGGCAGACTGGATTTTTTGCAAGCTTAGTATGCCATCAACATTCAACAAATTTACACCTTGAGCACTTGGGATATTGTTCTATGACTCATCAGGCAAAGCACGGTATCCACATTTTCTTATGAAATTCTTTGTACAGGATTCCTGTGAGCATCTATTTATGTAGATAGAGAAAATTATATAAAATTATATATATCATCAACAAAGCTCAGCACACACATATTGAGGAGAAAAAATACAGAATTACATGATTTGACAAAGAAAAGAAGACATTGAATGTCAATGTTTTGATGTTGTATTGCATTAGTGAGCAAACAGTTTTTATAACAAATAGTCTACTCACCATACAGTGCGAGAAAGAGACAAAATACCATTAAACAACAATGTTGTATCATGTACCTCACAGTACACTAACTAGTCAGACACCCACTTGTCTTATGAACCAACCAAACCACTGTGGGAAATAAGAAGAGCCGGCAAATGCAATAATTACATTTGTCACAAATTCATGGTCAGACTTTATTTAAAGGGGCAGTAAACTTACAAACAAATGTTATATAATTCTGCACATAGTCCAGAATTATATAACATTAGCTTACCGGCAGCTTTAAACATAAAATTATTGCAAATAAATTATATGTATAAGTTCTTTTTACCAGAACGCCGCTCTTTGCACTACTGAGCGGGTCTGGTTTTTCCACAGCGCATCCGGCAACACTGTTTAGTCACAGTGTGCCTGGTCGCGCCATTAAAATGAAGGTAGCTCGCTCCTGCTACTAGACCAGAGCGGGAGCGAGCTACATTCATTTTTCCCTTATAATGCCGTAGAGTCTGATGATCAAAAACTCTCCGGCATGGAGAGAAATCTAGCAAAATCCTTGAATGCTTTTTTTGAGCATTATATTATAATGTAGGTGCATCTCCACATCCTGAACACTGCATAGCTAAATAAACATCTCTCTAACTAAAACTTGCCTTTTGAAATTTTTGAGGGATTTCACAGTACTAATGAGACATCTTAGATCATCTCGCCATAGCGGAGAGCTTTAGATCATTGGGCCCTTAGAGAGAGGACATTCTGAAATCTAAACCCCAGGCACCTACCTCTATTATGGAAGTAGAAATGGTCTCATGTCTTATGAAATATTTTGAGCGCAATATATATATAGAAAAAAGGTGTGTGAGAGAAAAATATATATATAGCCTTTTAGACAGTTTATTGACATTATAACTAGTCAACAAATAAAAATAATCTCATACCTTGAGCTAAAACATAATAAGTAGCATATTGGCATCATTAATAGCTTGAGCTTAAACTTTGCTAGACTGTAGCTTTTACGCACATCAGGTAGCGTCAGCTAGCGCACGTATTACAAGTTGAAAGCTAACCAAGTTTGGCAACCGCGTTAACTACTTCTTCCCATAGCAGTCAATGGAGAACGCAGAGGAAAAACCCCTAACACCTATCACTTACGTGCTAACCCAACAGCAGTTATGAATATACAGAACAATGCTCTTTTTATTGTAAATACATATTTCTATATATTAATATATTTATACCTATACCTATATATTTATTCCTATAAATATATAGGTATATATCTATTTTACATTAACTTTTTCAGATATATAGAAATATATATTTAATAATAAAAAAATACATTATTTTCTATGTGAAGAACATAGGAATGTAAAATATACCTAAAGCGCATTTGAGTTTGTGATATAGGT